>NC_057804.1:480399074-480699074 GCF_018294505.1 Triticum aestivum | reverse complement strand
TTGCTGGATGCAGCAGAAGTCAGTCTTATGGCCGAAGGAGGGTGTGCGGTTCCTTGTCTTATTCAGCGTGATCTCTCCACCCCGTAGGCCGTAGCTTAAGATAGCACTGTCTAGAACAGACTTGATGTGGGTGTAATCCTTTTTCTTCATGTTCTTTGACGATTCCAAGTAAAGAGCGTGGGAGAATCGGGGGTAACGGATGATGAGGATGGCCCGCCCGTCGCTGCGCAAAATAAGTAAACCTCAAATTGGCCTCCACGCATGCAAATGAGTGATTGAAATTGAAGGAAGGATTTCCGCGGATGACTTACATGGGATGATAAGGCAGGAGAATCATCTCCTTGTCCTTATTGCCAACCATGAAATCGGTGATGTAGTTACTCGCGTATTCACGGTGCTTTGGGAAGACTCCCAAGAAGCCCTTGTGCATAAAGTACGGGTCAGCGACACAAATATAAGGTTTTTGCTCAATCCTGATGATGTAGTTCATGTACAAGGCAAAAAAGCGGACGGACATAAAATACAACTTTGTCAAGTGAAACATGTTGAAGATGTAATCAAATCGAAGGAAGAACTTTTCCGCGAGGAATGTCAGGACGTACAACCTTTGTTCCGGCACGTTAACCACGTAGAGCGGGTATCCTAGATTTTTCGAGGCGATAAGGCTTTTGTCACACCCTAGCTAGTCATGCATTAGAGTGTTGCATCATGTTTACTCTTTCATCAGAAACTTGAAATGGGGATGACAGAACCCCCAGTCCCCTCTGAAACCAACTAGGGTTACTAAAATAATTTTTCAATGAACCTGAAATGCCCTTCTAAAATGCCCATCATTTTTGCCTTGGTTCAGAACCTCTGCCAAAAGTGGTGCACATTTTCCTAGGCCATCCTAAGGTTTTTGATTTAAATCATAAATATTTGAATTTGGGCATTTAAAATAATATAAAATATTTAAATGCTCAAATATCTCCAAACTAAAATGTTTCATGTTGGAAATAATCCAACTATGGGCCAGAAATAGTTTGGTGATTTTTGGAGTTGCCTAGGTATTTTATTTAATTCAACAAAGTTGCAGATATATTAAATAAAAACAGAAACAGAAAAACTAAAAGGGAGAAGCTTACCTGGGCTCCTCCCTGTGCAGCCCAGCCAGCTGGCCGGCCCAGCCAGCAGCCGGCCCAGCCCACCTCCCTCCTCTGTCGTCTTCGTCCCGACAGAGGGAGGGGAGTGTGGCCGGCGCGCGCGCACGGCCACCGCGCCACGCCACCTCTCTCCCTGCCTGCCTGCCCTCCCCTCCTCGCCTCGGTGTCCCTGGACGACGCCACGCCTCCCCCCTGCTCTCTCTCACTCTCCCCCGGCTCTCCCCTCGCTCTCTCCCTCGCCCGGCCGAACACCACCGTCGCCGCCGTTCGCCTTAGCCGCTGTCTCCGACCACCCCTCGCTCCCCCGACTAGCTCAGGAGCTCCGCCTCGACTCCCTCTTCGTCCCCACCGCTCCACAGCTCCCCGGAAGCCATGCATCGCCGCCACGTCGCCGTTCCCCTCTTCGGGCTCCGACCACCGTCGCCGTCGAATTCGCCGTCTCCAGCGCGTCCCCGAGCCCGCTTCGACGCCCACTGCAACCGCGGTGAGCTACGCCACCGTTTCCCCCTCTCCTTCCCCTCGTTCCCTCACCGTAGCCTCCTCCCCACCACGGCCGAACCTCCGCCGTCGCCGAGCTCGCCGTCGACGCAGCTCCGGTGACCATTTGGTCACCCCGGCGAGTCCAACGAGTTCGCAAGACCCCGTAGAGCATCCCTAGCGCCTCGCTTTGCTCGACTTCGAGCTCCAGCACCGCTCCCGTGCACGACCGAACCCCGGCGGCCGCAGCCGAGCTCGCCGCCGTCGACCCCGGCCACCCCGACCCCAACGGGCTCCGCCAAGAGCTGCGGGTTGCCCTCAGCTCCACTCCGGTGGCCTCCGCGGTCCATTTGGTGGCCGAAATGGCCAAAACCACTCCCGCCGCCGCGTCGGGCTCGCCGGCGACTAAACGCCGGCAGCCGACTTTGACTTTGACCACGGGTGGGCCCTGGTTGACTCCCCTGAGTCAATGACAGATGGGGCCCAGCCCTGTTAATTAAACAGGATTAGTTTTAATTAAGTTTTAATTAAAATAATCACCCTGACATGCGGGACCCACTGTCAGGTTTGACCCAGACCTGTTCCGTTGACCTGCTGACGTCACACTGACGTCAGGCTGACGCAGTAATTGAATTTCTGGATTTAAATTAAATCAGGAAATTCCAGAATATTATTTAAACTTCAAAAATTCATAACTTTTATTCTGTAACTCCAAATTGGACAAATTATATATGAAAAATGATCAGAAAAATCCAATCTATCCATCTGTACTATTTTCATGCATGATCAAACAAGTTAAACTGATGTTTTAAGCAGAACAAGAAAAGGCACTTTAAAAGGCCATATTTGAATTTGGAATTTGAATCTTTGATTCAAATTTGTTCAAACCCTTCTGGCTTTAGTTGCATTAGCCCAACACACTCATATTGCCATGTTTCATGCATGCATCATATTGTTGCACATTGTTTGGTGATGCTTGTGTATCGATGTCCTTTGCGACAGGTTCTGTCCCCGAGGAGTACCGCGATTACCCTAACGAAGAACCGTATCCGTGCATCGAACCATCAGGCAAGCAACCAACCATTTGATCATATCGATACAATCCCATGTTCTCGCTCCTGCTCTCTTTTACTGCATTAAGACAACGCGATTCAAACTGCTGTGTGCTACGGTAGTTGAACCCATTTCCTCTGCATGACCTGTCATTGCCACAGTAACTAGATGAAACCCACTAGCATGTGTAGGAGTTGATTGAGCCATATGTATGTGTTGTTCCTACCTTGCTATGCCTGCTATGCTTAGAGTCGTGTCAGGTCTGGTTCATCGGGGTGATGGGCTGGAGTGAAATGATTATGTTGGTAATGAGAGTGGTGTGGTGAACACGATTTGGTAAAGGTATCGATGAGAGGCCATGTAGGAGTACATGGTGGGTTGTTTCATTGAAGCCGACCTTAAGCACTGAGATCTGTATGTGTGATTTAAGAATCAGCTACTACCATACATTGGGCCCTGAAATATGACCCCGCTCGACTTCTTATTCACCCTAGCTCTCTGTCCAGGAGTTGCAAGTAGTTTCTGGTGTTTGTAGCCTACTGGAGGCCGTGGACAGCGCTGACCGTAGGGGTGGGCTGTGATGCGGTAGGTACGTGGCACGGTGTACCGAATACCCGTTAGGTATCTCGGGAACCCTGTTCACATCGTTCGGGGCCGTATGGGAAACCTCGGCCGGACTCCCTGCGGATGGAACCTGAATAGGCGATAAACCTGGACTAGAGGCTTAAGTGTTTAGGTAGGTCGTGGTCTACACCCACGTCGGCTTTCGCTTGAAGTCTGCCGAGCACATGTCGTGTGCAGACGCTAAGTGGTGAAAACATGTATGAAGAAGTACACCCCTGCAGGGTTAACATGATCTATTCGAATAGCCGCGTCCGCGGTAAAGGACTACTTGGTTGCCTATACAGTTCATAGACAAGTAAATGGGAACTACTAAAAGCCTCAAGATAAGTGTGAGTGCCGAGGATGGCTCTTCCGTAGGAAGACGGAGGTGGATCCTCGGTAGTGTATTGAAGTGGTGAATAGTGGACTCGTGTGCGCAAAACCATTTCAAGTTGGAGTATCGTAGGATAGTCTAGCCAAGAGTCAAAGCTGGCTTGCTGCAATAACTCCACCAACCCTTCTTGATACTATGCATGTATGTAGGATCTGATGTAAGTCTTGCTGAGTACCTTTGTACTCATGTTGCTATAATCTACATTTTTACAGAAGACGCTGCAACCCCTTCTGATGGGTTCTATGTAGACGTTGACATCAACGAGTAGGCTAAAGACCCAGGTGGTGACCCTGAGCTTGTGGAGGACCACGTAGTATAGCTAGGCTTTCCAAGCCTCTTTTATTTTACTAGTTGTCTGTACTCAGACAAGTTACTTCCGCTGTTGGCTTGTATGACTGTATGACTTGTATGTTGGGTCGCGAGACCCGTACCTTTGTGTATGTTATGTATGGCTCCCTGAGCCCTAAATAAAGTACTTGTGTCATAGAGTCATGTTGTGATGCTTCGTTGTATTTGCACATATCGAGCATATTGTGTGTATGATTGAAATGCTTGGTATGTGTGGGATCTGACTATCTAGTTGTTTATCTTTAGTAGCCTCTCTTACCGGGAAATGTCTCCTAGTGTTAGCGCTGAGCCATGGTAGCTTGCTACTGCTCTGGAACACTTAGGCTGGCCGGCATGTGTCCTTCCTCGTTCCTGTGTCTGTCCCTTCGGGGAAATGTCACGCTTTGAGTACCGGAGTCCTGTTAGCCCGCTACAGCCCGGTTTACCGGAGTCCTGCTAGCCCAGTGCTACAGCCCGGACCCACTTGCTGATGACCGACACGTTCGAAGCTGGGTCATGGATGCCTGTCCCTGTAAGTCTGTGCCACTTTGGGTTTACGACTAGTCATGTCAGCCCGGGCTCCTTATCATATGGATGCTAGCGACACTATCATATACGTGAGCCAAAAGGCGCAAACGGTCCCGGGCAAAGGTAAGACGACACCCGTGGGGATACCGTGCGTGAGGCCGCAAAGTGATATGAGGTGTTACCGGCTAGATCGATGTGACATCGAGTCGGGGTCCTGACAGCGTTGGCATCAGAGCCGGACTGCCTGTAGGTTCTCCAAGCCAAACTGGTCGATGTTGAGTCTAGAAATTCTTTAGTTATATGTAGGGGAATTGTTTGTGGGTTGGAACGTAAGGCTCTTTTTACTCCTTATACCTTATGACTTTCTGATCTGAGTCAGTCCATTCTTCCACCGGGGGTTAAGGAATTAGGATCTGTTCTCTCTATCAGGATCACGAGTTACTAATCAGTAGTACCTTATAAGTTTGATGGTTACCAGCCTAGATCAGTTCTACTACCACATTATGTTGTTAGAATGGTTTCGGAACTTTGATATGATGATGTTGAGTATGCACGAAATCCTTTGTCAAATGTCTCAATATCCTTTTTGAGCATTTACAGCTGTTATGCTGCCAAAATTTTGCTAGAAATTCTAATGCCTTTGCATTATAATTGTGCTTTCAGATGGCCACTCGCGACCTCAATCAAGTGGTTCGCCTGACTCGATGCCTAGATGTACCCGGCCATACTGCCAAGTTGGTCAGGGTAATGACTGAGGCTGGATACCGCTGGTATCCTGAGTACACGGTCGAAGAGCAATTCCGAGACTTTAATCAAAGCCAGTACCTCTGCACTGTCAGGATATTTCCATCTTATCCTGGATCCACCGAGCCTCTTCACTGCTCCTATGGACTCGGGGTTACTATTGAGATGGCTGTGCAGGACGCCGCCTACTCCATGATGACCATTATGCGAGTCAGATCTGGTTTATTTCGGGACTCTGATTTCCGGTATATGCCAGGATCGCTTCCGGGAGCACAAGGGTATCTCCAGGCTATCTATGCTGACTCCACTCAGGAGGATTCACGGACTCGCACCACTGCTGAGATGCTCGAGGATAAGGATCGTGAAAATCGGGCCTTAAGGTTAGAGCTCTTCAATACCCGTGCTGACCACTGGGCCACTTTGACTCGGTTCGCACCGGCGGTGCAAGCTGGATATTCAGATATGCGCGATCTCTATCCTGTGAGATCTGCTCTGCCAGACGTGATGGTTTGGCGTGATGTAGGAGGCATCACCCCACCTCGCGGTCCCCGCAGGCCACCGTTTGTTGGTCCAAGGCCTCATCCTAGCCCCTATGGTCCACAAGCTCCGCGAGATCGTCTATTTCCGGATGAACATGTTGAACTTCCAGGCTATGGAGGTGACTTCTACGAGGACTACTACGGATCAGTCTGAGCTAGTAGTAGTATCACTAGTTCGCACTAGCTGTGTCGTCTATCGTCCTGCGTGACTCGTGGGATATGACCTAGTTTGTACTCCTTCCGGGGGTGTAGAAAAATAATGTATAGGAGCTTGGAATGCCTCCAATGAGATGTAATCCTCTTTTCACCGTAATAGTACTTTGTTTGGTCTTGTACTAAACCCTGTATGGTGTGTATGACGATGGAATAAAAGAAGCAGTTTCTGTATCTACCATGTCATACGGATGATCATCTTGCATTCCGAGTTATTCCTTACATTATGTATCCTATGTCAGAATTTTACCATCCTGACTAAATCTTTGTCTTGTCTACCTAGGATGGTCAACACGCGCGCTAACCCTGCTTCCCAAGAGCAGGCCGAAGGCAGTGAAGCCAGGAATGAAAATCTGCCTCATCCTCCTTCACTAGCCGAGGTGATGATGGAAGCTGAGAGAAACAAGCGGGAGACAAACTGTTTGTTGGAGCGTATTGAACAGAATACAGCACACCATCAGAGTGCTAACGTGGTGTCACTCAGTGATTTTATCAAATTGCATCCATCCACGTTCCACCACTCCGTCGAGCCTCTCGACGCTGATGACTGGCTTCGCAGTATCTCTCACAAACTGCGTTCCGCGCTGGTAGCGGAGGCTGACAAGGTCACCTTTGCTGCATATCATCTTGAAGGCCCCGCCAGTCTATGGTGGGAGAATTATGGAGCTATGCGCCCAGTGGGCCATGTCACTACTTGGGCTGAGTTCAGCGAGGCTTTCCGTGAACATCACATTCCGGAGGGTCTCATGGACCGTAAACGTGAAGAATTTTGCAGTTTCACCCAAGGCCGACTTTCTGTGGATGCCTATAGCAGGGAGTTTGGTAATCTCGCCCGATATGCAACCGAGGAAGTTTCTACTGACGCCAAGAAGCAAGCAAGGTTCCGTAAGGGCCTTAGTCCTGAGCTTCGCCGCGACCTCCGTCTGCATGAGTGCACATCTTTTTCGAAACTTGTCAACAAAGCCATCAGTGCTGAAACTGGTCAGACTGACTATGACGCAACACGCAAGCATGGACGTGACACGGGTTCCTCATCCGGTGCTGGTCCTCAGAAGCGCTGCGTGTGGGTACCCAACACCGCCCTGCCACCCAGATTCACACCGAGGCCATCTTTCCAGGCGCCTCGCCCCGTTCAATAGTCTGCCCCAGCCAAGCCCTATGGGGGTCCAACCAATAATGCTCCTCCACGTACCAGTTCCGTGACTTGTTTCAAGTGTGGGGAATCTGGTCATTATATGCGTGAGTGTCCCCAGACCAACCCCAATCAATCTGCTAAAGCTGTTGGCCGTGGCAAGCCGACAGGAAAAGTGTTTCATGCTAAACCGGTCACCGCTTCACGTGGCCATGTCAACTGTATCTCTGCCGAAGAAGCTCAAGAAGATCCCAACGTCGTTCTCGGTACGCTTCTTGTTAATTGCCACCCGGCATCTGTTCTTTCGATACAGGAGCCTCTCATTCTTTTATATCTGAAAATTATGCTCGTTTGCATAACGTTGCATTCTGTGACTTGCCATCCTCTATGGTAATTCAAACTCCGGGATCCAAATGGCAAACTTCTAGAGTAAGCCATGGAAATGAAATCCAAGTCGACAGACTTGTTTTTCTCGCATCTTTGATAGCCCTTAAATCTTCAGATATTAATATCATTTTGGGTATGGACTGGATGTCAGCTCATCAAGCCAAAATTGATTGCTTCTCTAGGACTGTTCAACTCACCCATCCTTCGGGGAAGATAGTCAATGTTTTGACCCGAATAGCCAAGCGACAATTATATTCTCTTAACGCCAGCCCTTTGCCAGACCTTGAGGACGTTCCGGTAGTCCGTGACTTCCCGGATGTCTTTCCAGAGGAATTGCCAGGTGTTCCACCTGACAGGGATGTTGAGTTCGTAATAGACCTCATTCCAGGAACCGTTCCGATTGCTAGAAGACCCTATAAGATGGCACCCCTAGAACTAGCCGAGCTTAAGAAACAACTCGATGAGTCCTTGAAAAAGGGTTTCATCCGCCCTAGTTCATCTCCGTGGGCTTGCCCCGTCCTATTCGTCAAGAAGAAGGATGGTACGGACCGGATGGTTGTAGATTACCGACCTGTCAATTTGGTCACAATCAAGAACAAATACCCGCTTCCCAGGATCAACGACCTGTATGATCAGCTCGCTGGATCCTCAGTCTTCTCCAAGATGGATTTGAGGTTGGGCTACCATCAAATCAAAATCAGAAACGGGGACATTCCTAAAACGGCCTTTGTTACTCGTTATGGCCAATACGAGTACACCGTCATGTCCTTCGGTTTAACCAACGCTCCAGCCACCTTTTCTCGGTTAATGAACTCAATCTTCATGGAGTATTTGGATAAATTCGTCGTAGTTTATCTCGATGATATACTCATCTACTCCAAGAACGAGGAAGAACATGCCGAACATCTAAGGCTAGTGTTGAAGAAACTTCGAGAGCATCGCCTTTATGCCAAATTCTCTAAATGTGAATTCTGGTTGTCAGAAGTGACCTATCTGGGTCATGTAATATCTGGTAAAGGTATTGCTGTTAACCCTGAGCGAGTTCAAGCCGTCCTTAACTGGACTCCACCCGAATCGGTCAAGCAAGTTCGGAGTTTTCTAGGCTTAGCGAGCTATTGTCGTCGCTTTGTCGAGAACTTCTCCAAGGTTGCCAAACCTCTAACCGAACTCCTCAAGAAAGATAAGAAGTTCGAATGGACTCCACAATGTGAGCACAGCTTTCAGGAACTGAAAAGACGCCTGACTTCTGCTCCCGTGCTGGTACCGCCAGACTTCTCCAAAGACTTTGTTATCTACTGCGACGCCTCGCGACAAGGACTAGGTTGCATTCTCATGCAAGATCGACACGTAATTGCTTACGCTTCACGGCAATTGCACCCACATGAGGAGAATTATCCTACTCATGATCTAGAGCTTGCAGCCGTAGTCTATGCACTTAAGACCTGGCGACATTACCTCCTCGGAAATCGTTGCGAAATATTCACTGATCACCAAAGTCTGAAGTATATTTTCACCCAACCGGATTTGAATCTCAGGCAGAGACGTTGGGTTGAATTGATCACAGACTTCGACTTAGGAATAACCTATACCCCAGGGAAAGCCAACGTTATGGCTGATGCGCTAAGTCGTAAATCTTATTGTAACAACCTGATGTTACAACAAAGTCAACCGCTTCTCCATGAGGAATTTCGGAAGCTTAACCTTCACATTGTACCTCAAGGTTTTCTTTCCACCTTGGTAGCAAAACCTACTCTTACGGATCAAATCATCGCTGCCCAAAAGCGAGATAAGGGAATATCTAAAATCAAAGAGAACATTGCTAGCGGAGGTGCTAGTTGTTTCTCCACCAATGATCATGGTGTTGTGTACTTTGAGAACCGTCTAGTGGTTCCCAAGAACCAGCATCTACGGCAGCTGATCCTTAAGGAGGCTCATGAATCTCCTCTCACCATTCATCCCGGTAGCACTAAAATGTATCAGGACCTACGCCAGAGGTTCTGGTGGACTAGGATGAAAAGAGAAATTGCTCAGTATATTGCTAATTGCGACGTCTGTCGTCGTGTAAAAGCAGAGCATCAACGGCCTGCTGGCACCCTTCAACCCTTAGCTATTCCTGAATGGAAATGGGATAAAATTGGTATGGATTTCATTACCGGTTTTCCCAGGACCAAAAGAGGGAATAATGCTATTTTCGTCGTGGTCGATCGTCTTTCCAAGGTAGCTCATTTCCTACCTGTTCGCGAGAGTATAACCGCTAGTCAGCTGGCAGACTTATACATCTCCCGAATAGTGTCCCTTCATGGTGTTCCTTTGGAAATCAATTCGGATCGAGGAAGTCTTTTCACCTCTCGATTTTGGGAAAGTTTCCAAAATGCTATGGGAACTCGTCTCTCCTTTAGCACCGCCTTCCACCCTCAGTCGAGTGGTCAAGTGGAACGCGTCAATCAGATTCTAGAAGACATGCTTCGAGCCTCTGTTATCTCTTTCGGAATGGACTGGGAGAAGTGCCTTCCATTTGCCGAATTCGCTTACAACAACAGCTATCAATCTAGCTTGGGTAAAGCCCCTTTTGAAG
The DNA here is from genome assembly GCF_018294505.1 of Triticum aestivum. Taxonomy (NCBI): domain Eukaryota; kingdom Viridiplantae; phylum Streptophyta; class Magnoliopsida; order Poales; family Poaceae; genus Triticum; species Triticum aestivum. Next base: position 480,688,960 of record NC_057804.1, on the reverse strand, counting down.
TCCTCTATGGACGACGATGTCGAACACCCCTTAATTGGTCAGAAACCGGGGAAAGACAATTCTTTGGCCCGGATATGATTCAGGAAGCAGAAGAACAAGTTCGTATCGTTCGTGAAAAGTTGAAAACAGCCCAATCTCGTCAAAAGAGTCAATATGACCGAAAACATAAGGCTATGACTTTCGAAATTGACGAGAAGGCTTATCTTCGGGTCACCCCTCTGAAGGGAACCCATCGCTTCGGTATCAAAGGCAAATTGGCTCCTCGTTACATTGGACCCTTTCGCATTCTCGCCAAACGAGGAGAAGTTGCCTACCAATTGGAACTACCTCCGCACCTCTCCAGGGTCCACGATGTCTTCCACGTTTCTCAACTCAGGCGTTGCTTCTCGGATCCTATCCGTGAAGTGGACCACGAAACGCTTGATCTCCAAGATAATCTTACATATCGAGAGTACCCCATTCGTATCCTCGATCAAGCCGAACGTACCACGCGACGTCATAATATCAAGTTTCTCAAGGTTCAATGGTCGCACCATTCTGAGGATGAAGCAACTTGGGAAAGGGAGGATCGTCTTCGACTTGAATATCCCGCCTTCTTCTCGGAGGAACCCAAATCTCGGGACGAGATTCTTTTGAGTGGGGGTGAGTTGTCACACCCTAGCTAGTCATGCATTAGAGTGTTGCATCATGTTTACTCTTTCATCAGAAACTTGAAATGGGGATGACAGAACCCCCAGTCCCCTCTGAAACCAACTAGGGTTACTAAAATAATTTTTCAATGAACCTGAAATGCCCTTCTAAAATGCCCATCATTTTTGCCTTGGTTCAGAACCTCTGCCAAAAGTGGTGCACATTTTCCTAGGCCATCCTAAGGTTTTTGATTTAAATCATAAATATTTGAATTTGGGCATTTAAAATAATATAAAATATTTAAATGCTCAAATATCTCCAAACTAAAATGTTTCATGTTGGAAATAATCCAACTATGGGCCAGAAATAGTTTGGTGATTTTTGGAGTTGCCTAGGTATTTTATTTAATTCAACAAAGTTGCAGATATATTAAATAAAAACAGAAACAGAAAAACTAAAAGGGAGAAGCTTACCTGGGCTCCTCCCTGTGCAGCCCAGCCAGCTGGCCGGCCCAGCCAGCAGCCGGCCCAGCCCACCTCCCTCCTCTGTCGTCTTCGTCCCGACAGAGGGAGGGGAGTGTGGCCGGCGCGCGCGCACGGCCACCGCGCCACGCCACCTCTCTCCCTGCCTGCCTGCCCTCCCCTCCTCGCCTCGGTGTCCCTGGACGACGCCACGCCTCCCCCCTGCTCTCTCTCACTCTCCCCCGGCTCTCCCCTCGCTCTCTCCCTCGCCCGGCCGAACACCACCGTCGCCGCCGTTCGCCTTAGCCGCTGTCTCCGACCACCCCTCGCTCCCCCGACTAGCTCAGGAGCTCCGCCTCGACTCCCTCTTCCTCCCCACCGCTCCACAGCTCCCCGGAAGCCCTGCATCGCCGCCACGTCGCCGTTCCCCTCTTCGGGCTCCGACCACCGTCGCCGTCGAATTCGCCGTCTCCAGCGCGTCCCCGAGCCCGCTTCGACGCCCACTGCAACCGCGGTGAGCTACGCCACCGTTTCCCCCTCTCCTTCCCCTCGTTCCCTCACCGTAGCCTCCTCCCCACCACGGCCGAACCTCCGCCGTCGCCGAGCTCGCCGTCGACGCAGCTCCGGTGACCATTTGGTCACCCCGGCGAGTCCAACGAGTTCGCAAGACCCCGTAGAGCATCCCTAGCGCCTCGCTTTGCTCGACTTCGAGCTCCAGCACCGCTCCCGTGCACGACCGAACCCCGGCGGCCGCAGCCGAGCTCGCCGCCGTCGACCCCGGCCACCCCGACCCCAACGGGCTCCGCCAAGAGCTGCGGGTTGCCCTCAGCTCCACTCCGGTGGCCTCCGCGGTCCATTTGGTGGCCGAAATGGCCAAAACCACTCCCGCCGCCGCGTCGGGCTCGCCGGCGACTAAACGCCGGCAGCCGACTTTGACTTTGACCACGGGTGGGCCCTGGTTGACTCCCCTGAGTCAATGACAGATGGGGCCCAGCCCTGTTAATTAAACAGGATTAGTTTTAATTAAGTTTTAATTAAAATAATCACCCTGACATGCGGGACCCACTGTCAGGTTTGACCCAGACCTGTTCGGTTGACCTGCTGACGTCACACTGACGTCAGGCTGACGCAGTAATTGAATTTCTGGATTTTAATTAAATCAGGAAATTCCAGAATATTATTTAAACTTCAAAAATTCATAACTTTTATTCTGTAACTCCAAATTGGACAAATTATATATGAAAAATGATCAGAAAAATCCAATCTATCCATCTGTACTATTTTCATGCATGATCAAACAAGTTAAATTGATGTTTTAAGCAGAACAAGAAAAGGCACTTTAAAAGGCCATATTTGAATTTGGAATTTGAATCTTTGATTCAAATATGTTCAAACCCTTCTGGCTTTAGTTGCATTAGCCCAACACACTCATATTGCCATGTTTCATGCATGCATCATATTGTTGCACATTGTTTGGTGATGCTTGTGTATCGATGTCCTTTGCGACAGGTTCTGTCCCCGAGGAGTACCGCGATTACCCTAATGAAGAACCGTATCCGTGCATCGAACCATCAGGCAAGCAACCAACCATTTGATCATATTGATACAATCCCATGTTCTCGCTCCTGCTCTCTTTTACTGCATTAAGACAACGCGATTCAAACTGCTGTGTGCTATGGTAGTTGAACCCATTTCCTCTGCATGACCTGTCATTGCCACAGTAACTAGATGAAACCCACTAGCATGTGTAGGAGTTGATTGAGCCATATGTATGTGTTGTTCCTACCTTGCTATGCCTGCTATGCTTAGAGTCGTGTCAGGTCTGGTTCATCGGGGTGATGGGCTGGAGTGAAATGATTATGTTGGTAATGAGAGTGGTGTGGTGAACACGATTTGGTAAAGGTATCGATGAGAGGCCATGTAGGAGTACATGGTGGGTTGTTTCATTGAAGCCGACCTTAAGCACTGAGATCTGTATGTGTGATTTAAGAATCAGCTACTACCATACATTGGGCCCTGAAATATGACCCCGCTCGACTTCTTATTCACCCTAGCTCTCTGTCCAGGAGTTGCAAGTAGTTTCTGGTGTTTGTAGCCTACTGGAGGCCGTGGACAGCGCTGACCGTAGGGGTGGGCTGTGATGCGGTAGGTACGTGGCACGGTGTACCGAATACCCGTTAGGTATCTCGGGAACCCTGTTCACATCGTTCGGGGCCGTATGGGAAACCTCGGCCGGACTCCCTGCGGATGGAACCTGAATAGGCGATAAACCTGGACTAGAGGCTTAAGTGTTTAGGTAGGTCGTGGTCTACACCCACGTCGGCTTTCGCTTGAAGTCTGCCGAGCACATGTCGTGTGCAGACGCTAAGTGGTGAAAACATGTATGAAGAAGTACACCCCTGCAGGGTTAACATGATCTATTCGAATAGCCGCGTCCGCGGTAAAGGACTACTTGGTTGCCTATACAGTTCATAGACAAGTAAATGGGAACTACTAAAAGCCTCAAGATAAGTGTGAGTGCCGAGGATGGCTCTTCCGTAGGAAGACGGAGGTGGATCCTCGGTAGTGTATTGAAGTGGTGAATAGTGGACTCGTGTGCGCAAAACCATTTCAAGTTGGAGTATCCTGATGGGTTCTATGTAGACGTTGACATCAACGAGTAGGCTAAAGACCCAGGTGGTGACCCTGAGCTTGTGGAGGACCACGTAGTATAGCTAGGTTTTCCAAGCCTCTTTTATTTTACTAGTTGTCTGTACTCAGACAAGTTACTTCCGCTGTTGGCTTGTATGACTGTATGACTTGTATGTTGGGTCGCGAGACCCGTACCTTTGTGTATGTTATGTATGGCTCCCTGAGCCCTAAATAAAGTACTTGTGTCATAGAGTCATGTTGTGATGCTTCGTTGTATTTGCACATATCAAGCATATTGTGTGTATGATTGAAATGCTTGGTATGTGTGGGATCTGACTATCTAGTTGTTTATCTTTAGTAGCCTCTCTTACCGGGAAATGTCTCCTAGTGTTACCGCTGAGCCATGGTAGCTTGCTACTGCTCTGGAACACTTAGGCTGGCCGGCATGTGTCCTTCCTCGTTCCTGTGTCTGTCCCTTCGGGGAAATGTCACGCTTTGAGTACCGGAGTCCTGTTAGCCCGCTACAGCCCGGTTTACCGGAGTCCTGCTAGCCCAGTGCTACAGCCCGGACCCACTTGCTGATGACCGACACGTTCGAAGCTGGGTCATGGATGCCTGTCCCTGTAAGTCTGTGCCACTTTGGGTTTACGACTAGTCATGTCAGCCCGGGCTCCTTATCATATGGATGCTAGCGACACTATCATATACGTGAGCCAAAAGGCGCAAACGGTCCCGGGCAAAGGTAAGACGACACCCGTGGGGATACCGTGCGTGAGGCCGCAAAGTGATATGAGGTGTTACCGGCTAGATCGATGTGACATCGAGTCGGGGTCCTGACAGCTTTTCTCTCTCCACAGCACATCATCATGAAGTCTCCTTAGATTGCCATCTATGGCCTCTACCGCTGCCTTAGGTAGGATCGGATCACCGGGGATATGGTATTTTGCCGCATCTTTCATAGGTATACGGCCTTGAAACCGAGGCTGCTGAGGCGGCTGACTCATAGAAGCAGCTTTGCTGCCATTTTAGCCTTTCTTCGATCTCTTCCTATGCTTCTTTGCTACCAGAAGTGAGCCTATCATTGATAACCCACAAGTATAGGGGATCACAACAGTTTTTGAGGGTAGAGTATTCAACCCAAATTTATTGATTCGACACAACGGGAGCCAAAGAATATTCTCAAGTATTAACAGTTGAGTTGTCAATTCAACCACACCTCAAAGACTTAATATCTGTAGCAAAGTATTTAGTAGCAAAGTAGTATGGGTGTAACGGTAACGGTGGCAAAAGTAACACTAGCGGTTTTGTAGGAATCGTAACAGTGGCAACTAATGACCCACAAGTATATGGGATCTATCGTAGTCCTTCCGATAAGTAAGAGTGTCGAATCCAACGAGGAGCAGAAGGAAATGACAAGCCGTTTTCAGTAAGGTATTCTTTGCAAGCACTGAAATTATCGGTAACAGATAGTTTTCTGATAAGGTAATTCGTAACGGGTAACAAGTAACAAAAGTAAACAAGATGCAGCAAGGTGGCCCAATCCTTTTTGTAGGAAAGGACAAGCCTGGACGAACTCTTATATAAAGCAAAGTGCTCCCGAGGACACATGGGAATTACTGTCAAGCTACTTTTCATCATGCTCATATGATTTGCGTTCGTTACTTTGATAATTTGATATGTGGGTGGACCGGTGTGTGACGCCCCCAATTCAATCGTACACTAATCATACACACAAACGTGTACGATCAAGATCAGGGACTCACGGGAAGATATCACAACACAACTCTAAAAGTAAAATAAGTCATACAAGCATCATAATACAAGTCAAGGGCCTCGAGGGCTCGAATACAAGTGCTCAATCATAGACGAGTCAGCGGAAGCAACAATAGCTGAGTACAGACATAAGTTAAACAAGGTTGCCTTAAGAAGGCTAGCACAAACTGGGATGCAGATCGAAAGAGGCACATGCCTCCTGCCTGGGATCCTCCTAAACTACTCCTGATCGTCGTCAGCGGCCTACACGTAGTAGTAGGCACCTCCAGTGTAGTAGTCGTCGTCGACGGTGGCGTCTGGCTTCTGGGCTCCAACGTCTGGTTGCGATAACCAGGTAGAATGGAAAGGGGGGAAAGAGGAAGAAAAGCAACTATGAGTACTCATCCAAAGTACTCGCAAGCAAGGAGGTACACTACATATGCATGGGTATATGTGTAAGGAGGCCATATCAGTGAACTGAACTGCAGAATGCCAGAATAAGAGGGGGATAGCTAGTCCTATCGAAGACTACGCTTCTGGCAGCCTTCGTCTTGTAGCATGTAGAAGAGAGTAGATTGAAGTCCTCCAAGTAGCATCGCATAGCATAATCCTACCCGGCGATCCTCCCCTCGTCGCCCTATGGAAAAGCGATCACCGAGTTGTCTGTGGAACTTATCTGGGTGTGTTTTATTAAGTATCCAGTTCTAGTTGTCATAAGGTCAAGGTACAACTCCGGGTCGTCCTTTTACCGAGGGACACGACTATTCGAATAGATAAACTTCCCTGCAGGGGTGCACCACATAACCCAACACGCTCGATCCCATTTGGCCGGACACACTTTCCTGGGTCATGCCCGGCCTCGGAAGATCAACACGTCGCAGCCCCACCTAGGCCTAACAGAGAGGTCAGCACGCCGGTCTAACTCCTATGGCGCAGGGGTCTGGGCCCATCGCCCATTGCACACCTACACGTTGCGAGGGCGGCCGGAAGCAGACCTAGCAACCTCCATTACAAAGGAAGTCACGTTACGCTGTCCAATCAGGCGCGCGCCGCTCAGTCGCTGACGTCTAGAAGGCTTCGGCTGATACCACGACGCCGAGTGCCCATATCTTTCCCACATAGTTGGTTAGTGCGTATAGGACAGTGGCCAGACTCAGATCAAATACCAAGATCTCGTTAAGCGTGTTATTATGAAACAACCGCGAACGCCGACCTGGGCCAGGCCCACCTCTCGCCTAGGTGGTCTCAACCTGCCCTGTCGCTCCGCCACAAAGTAACAGTCGGGGGCCGTCGGGAGCCCAGGCCCACCTCTACCGGGATGGAGCCACCTGTCCTTCCAGCCCCCACATCAGAATCACGTGCGGGTAGTCAATGAGCTGACCCGACTTTAGCCACCATTTGTATAGTACGTATATATGAATAGTATATACCCATGATCACCTCCCAAGTGATCATGGCCCAATAGTATAGCAAGGCAGACTGACAAGAATGTAGGGCCAATGATGATAAACTAGCATCCTATACTAAGCATTTAGGATTGCGGGTAAGGTATCAATGACTGTAGCAACAATGACAGGCTATGCAACAGAATAGGAGTAACCGAACAGTAACATGCTACACTACTCTAATGCAAGCAGTATAGAGAAGAATGGGCGATATCTGGTGATCAGGGGGGGCTTGCCTGGTTGCTCTGGCAAGGAGGACGAGTCGTCAACTCCGTAGTTGAACTGGGGGTCGCCGGCACTCTCGGGGTCTACCGGAAAGAAGTAACGGAGAGGGAACACAATAAATAACAGAGCAAACAAAGCATCACAAAGGGTAACAAGGCAATACGCGGTGTTCGGTGTGCCCTAACGCGGTAGTAGGTGATACCGGTGAAGGGGGAAAACATCCGGGAAAGTATCCCCGGTGTTTCGCGTTTTCGGGCAGAGGTATCGGAAGGGGAAAGTTGCGTGTTTAGTATGCTAGGGGTGCGTGGCGGACGAATGGGCTGCATATCCGGATTCGTCTCATCGTTCTGAGCAACTTTCATGTACAAAGTTTTTCCATCCGACCTACGGTTTATTTTATATGATTTTCTAAAGTTTTAAATCATTTTTAGAATTTATTTAATTAATTTAATTCAACATTATCCAGAACAGTGCATGCTAACGTCATCATGACGTCAGCATGACATCAGCAGTCAACAGAGGTGTTGACTGGGTCGCTGACGTGTGGGTCCCACTAGTCATTGACTTAGTTAACTAAACATGTTTAGTTAAATTAATTAAAGTGATTAGGTTAATTAACTATGCTTAATTTAGATTAATTAATAATATTAATTAAGTTAATCATATTATTATTCTTTATTTTTATATTTATTTAATTCTAATTCTAATTCTTTTTATTATTATTATTAAACCGTTCTGGGGTGGGCCCCCCCTATCATTGGCCAAACGGGTGCGGGCGACGGGCGCTGGGCGCCAGCCCGATACGGCGCTCGCCCAGATCGATAGAGGGCCGACCATAGGCACAACGAGGCCAACCGGGGCTGCAGTGGGGCGCCGGCCAGGGCGGTGGCGCGGTGGCTGGCAGGGGTAACCGTGGGGCGAATGCGGGTCGCCACCGGCGAGGTCAGGCAGAGTCGGGCGTGGGTGCGCGAGCAGCCTAGGAGGCGCGGGAGGAAGCAGACTCGTGGCAGGGAAGGCAGGGGTCGTGCGCCCGCGGGGCCGGGCAAGGACGGCGACAAGCGGGCGCGGTGGAGGCGTGGCGACGGTGAGCGCGGCCGGGGCGATGCAGTGCGTGGCCGACGCGGCCGTGGTGAGCACGGACGGGTGCGGTGGCTGCGCACGGTGGGTACGGGGTGGCTGCGGCACGTGGTCGTGGCTAACGGCGCGCGAGGGCGCGGTGTGCACATGGGGACAGGGAAGGAGGAGAGGAAACCAGGGGCCTCACCGAGCAGCGTAGGGCACCGGGCAGTGGGGTCGAGGAGGAGGTCGAAGACGACGGCGACGTGATGATGAGGCGCAGCAACGTGCGTCGATGGTGTCGGCGACGTTAGGGTCGGGGAGGAGTAGGGGAAGTCGAGGCGAAGGAGCTCCGGCGAGGCTCCTCCGGTGAACGGCGACGACGATGGCGGTGCGGCGTCGCGGTGAGACGGCATCGGGCGGTGGCGGTGAGTGGTTCCCCCTCGATCCCGATCCAATCGGGGGAGAGGGGGGAATATTTTTTGGGGGGGGGGAGTGGGGTGTCGGTGGCGGTTCGGGTTTTGGGGGAGTGGATAAGGGGAGTGGGGGGAGTGGCCGGCTGGGCCTGGTTTGGGCCTGCCCAGTTGGGTCGGTGGCCTGCTGGGTTTTCTCTTTTTTTTGTTAGCTCTCTTTTGTATTTTCTTTCATTTTTTTCTATTTATTTATTTTCCTTTATTGTTTTCTATTATTTCCAATATACTTTAGTTTTTGTAAAATATAAAGTTAGTTCCTAAAATAGTGTTACTACATATTCTAATGCCACAAAAACTTGGGCAACTAGGTAAAATAGTTTAATATTTTATTAATCGTAAAAGTCATTTAATTAATTGTCTTGCTACTGTTTTATTTACTTTGGGACAATCAAACACTTCCAAAGAGGATGGTTTCTCCGCCATAATTACATATGCATTATTTGGCTCACTCCGAACATTTTAGTTTTGATATTTGAAAACTTTTATTGTTTGCTTGATTTTGGATTTGAATTTGAATCGGTTTTGAACTAACGTGATATTAGCAATAGTAATCGAAGTGACTTGGCATCATTAGCAGAGAATTACTGTAGCTTAAATATCCGGGCGTCACATGGTGCTTGGGTGCTGTCCTTACTTGGACAAGCTTCCCACTTATGATTAACCCCTCTCGTAAGCATCTGCAACTATGAAACAAGAATTAAGGGAAACCTAACCATAGCATGAAACATATGGATCCAAATCAGCCCCTTACGGAGCAACGCATAAACTAGGGTTTAAGCTTCTGTCACTCTAGCAACCCATCATCTACTTATTACTTCCCAATGCCTTCTCCTAGGCCCAAATCATGGTGAAATGTCATGTAGTCGATGTTCACAGAACACCACTAGAGGAGAGACAACATACATCTCATCAAAAAATCGAAAGAATACCAAATTCACATGATTACTTATAACAATACTTCTCCCATGTCCTCAGGAACAAACGTAACTACTCACAAAGCATATTCATGTTCAAAATTAGAGGGGTATTGAATAGAATTAAGGATCTAAACATTTGATCTTCCACCGAATAAACCAACTAGCATCAACTACAAGGAGTAATCAACACTACTAGCAACCCACAGGTACCAATCTGAGGTTTTGAGACAATGATCGGATACAAGATATGAACTAGGGTCTGAGAGGAGGTGGTGATGGTGAAGATGTTGATGGATGTGGACCTCCTCTTGATGAGAGGATCGATGGTGATGATTTCCCCCTCCCGGAGGGATGTTTCCCTGGCAGAAGAGCTCCACCCGAGCCCTATATTGGTCCTGCCCAGGTTCTGCCTCGAGATGGCGGCGCTTTGTCCCAAAAGCTTCTCTCTGAATTTTTCCAGGGCAAAAGACACCATATAGTAGAAGATGGGAGTCGGGGGCCTGCTTGGGAGCCCACGAGGCAGGGGGTGCGCCCAGGGGGGTAGGGCGCGCCCTCCACCCTCGTGGCTGACTGGTGCCCCCCCCTGTGGTGCTTTCATCACCCAATATTTTTTATATATTCCAAAACTGATCTCCATGAAGTTTCAGGACTTTTGGAGTTGTGTAGAATAGGTCTCTAATATTTGCTCCTTTTCCAGTCTAGAATTTAAGTTGACGACATTTTCCCTCTTCATGTAAACCTTATAAAATAAGAGAGAAAAGGGATAAGTATTGTGATATAACATGTAATAACACCCCATAATGCAATAAATATCGATATAAAAGCATGATGCAAAATGGACGTATCAACTCCCCCAAGATTAGACCTCGCTTGTCCTCAAGCGAAAGCCGATATCGAAAAATATGTCCACATGTTTAGAGATAGAGGTGTCGATAAAATAAAATACAGACATGAGGGCATCATGATCATCTTTAGAACAGCAACATATATTGTCATATGATTTCTTATGCTAAAGTAACAATCTATTCACACGGTAAAGTATGAATCAGAAACTTCATTGAAAACTAACAAACTATGATCTCAATCATTAAAGCAATTGCAATTTATCATAACATCAGAAAGAGTCAATATAAGAGCTTTTCAGCAAGTCGACATACTCAACTATCATTTAGTCTTTTACAATTGCTAACTGATAACCCACAAGTATAGGGGATCGCAGCAGTTTCCGAGGGTAGAGTATTCAACCCAAATTTATTGATTCGACATAAGTTGTCGTGGAATTGTCACGGCAGATGCCCTAGCATGAGGACTTAGGTGTGGAGCCATCGCTACGAGGTTAGCTTGAAGGGGTTAAAACGAGACAAGGGACACAAAGAGTTTATCCAGGTTCAGCCCCTCACAACGAGGTAAAGGCCTACTCATGCTTCAGGTTGTATTACTTGGGTTTTGATTACCAAGGAGCGAATACGCTTGACCTAGTTCTCAATTTGTTGTTTCTTGCCTTAACCCGCCACCGGGTCACCCCTTTATATACCCAGGCTGATGGCCGGTGGCTTATAGAGTCCCGGCCGGCTTATACACAATGTGTCTGGCTCGGCGACAAAACTACACTTTCCTTAACATACAAGTTAAACATATGGCGGTTTATGCTTGTGGGCCTTAAGTCTCCTCCGGGTCTTAGGCCTTCAACAAGCTTGCTTCATGAACCGCCATCTTCAACATCTTCTTGGGCCTTCTCATTATGAACCACCAGTGGTATATGACCTGGCCCCTCCTGGGCGGGTCATACCCAATAGTCATATCCCCAACATTAGGCCCCAGGTTGATATAAACTTGTTCATATCAATCTTCAATACTTAGAAAAATCCTTCTTCATGTGCCCTTACGAGATCTTGTAACCTGCCGTGACGTCATCTCCTAGAATTGTGGTAACCCGACGTGACGTCATCTCACATTAATATCACACGAGGCCCAAATCTTAATATGTCATCACTTTTAATGAACCTCCAAAAATCGAGGCGTCTGTGCTGTCACATATCCATTTTTCAGCCTCCTCGATTCCCGTGCATGCCATCTATCCATTGCCTTATAAATAGGGCTAGGGGTCCTTTTCATTCCCCCCCTTGCCTCCTCGTCTTCATCTCTTCCTCATGATGCCTCCAGCGCCCGAGCTCTGCTACCGCCGCCGATCTTCGCCACTGCCTCAACCTTGGCCGCTGCATCAACCTGAACGTACCAGAGCTTGTCCGCGCGCCTCCGCTGTTCAACAGCCCCGGTAAGCTTTTCTCCTTTCCTCACCGTAGATCCCATTAGGGTTTTCTCGAGTTCTTTGGAGTTCATCTCTGTTCCTCTTGGTTCATCCCTGTCTTCTGTCATTTTGATCTGAACTTAGTGCTCATCCTGCGCGGCATCAGTTTTAGCACTCATTTTTTTATATTTGAACGCCTCCTCTCCGTGAGAGATCCCATCTGAGCACATGAGCTGCTCTGCTGCCGTAACTTAGGTTTGGAAACTTCTTCATTATTTGAACTATCATAGATCCAAAATTATAGCATCGATCTGTGAAAGCTGTTTGTCCAACACTTAGCAATTTTTCCACTCACAGATATGAAAATCAATAGTTGTGTGGGCGGCTTAACTTATAAACCATAACCCGCCAGGTACCATTAGTCCCCTCTTAAGCCGCCAATAGTTTGCCTTGCATAACTCCAACATGAACCTCCGGCTTAACACACTGCATGCTTATCATCCTTACCCTTGAATCGATGGCCGGCTTAACAACAGAATCATAAACTGGCAAAATTTTCTTTTCAGATCATCATCAACAATGACTAAGACATTCAATGCATGCAACTGGGCCTCATCCCGGGTCACCGAGGAAGATTTGAACAACTTTGTTGAGACTGGCATCTTAGCCAAAAAGAATGACATCCACTGGAGAGTCTCAGGCCTCGAAAATCCTCCTGAGCCCAAGGAAGGAGAAATAATTGTTTTTACTGATCACATGATCCCGGGGTTTACCTCACCCGGTTCAAAATTCTTTCGTGACATGCTGCACTTTTTCCAACTTCACCGTCAAGACATTGGGCCAAATTCCATCTCCAATATTTGCAACTTCCAAGTCTTCTGTGAAGATTATCTTCAAGAAGAGCCAACTGTTGAACTGTTCAGAGAGTTTTATTACCTAAATCAGCAGACAGAGTTTACCGATGGGCCCAGTTTAGAACTAGGCGGGGTTTCAATTCAGAAAAGGAAAGAAGCCTCCTTCCCATATGCCAAACCGCCCAGTCATCCCAAGGACTGGAACCAGACTTGGTTTTATTGCCAAGACACTTCTCCATCGGGTGAGAATCCCCTGCTGGGTTATCGTGACCACTGGCTCAGCAACACACATCCGCTCCCACCATGGATCAGCACGAAGGAACGGGCCAAGTATGCGCCCACTTTTTCAAAGATCAGAGCCTTCATGGCTAACGGCTTAACCGACATCGACCTTGTTCGGTGCTAGGTCTCCTGGAGGATCCTGCCATTAAGCCGCCACCCCGGCTTAATGTGCGAGTACACTAGCAACTTGAAGGATCCCCAATGCCACTGTGAAATTCAACTGTCTGATGCCGAAGTCACTGAAGCAACAGAGGCCTTGTTGAACAAAACCTGGGCAGAATGCAGTAAAACCAGACTTAGTCCTTACTGCACCTTCACCGAGCCGCCAGATGTAAGTGTTGCACACCATGCTTCCAGTCTAGATCATGCTTTCGTTCATATTGTCCACTTATGATCATCTGACCTCAACAGGCCGATTCTCCATTTTGGAAGAATAAGCCACAAGATAAGCCGGCGAAGCCGTCCCGGACCAAGACTAAGGCCACCAAAAGGCCTGCCAAGAAGAAGACCAATCCCTCCGAGTTAAACTTGGATGCTGATGGTGATGATGATGAGTCAGAGGTAGAACTTGACTCTCTTGGCTCATTTTTTATACATCTCATTGACAATGATTGTTATCAAGAGGAAGCGGAAGCTAGCCGTATGGGTGACGAAGAGGTAATTGTTCTTCCCTCCGGCTCAGAATCTGTGCCAAAATAGATAACTCGCCAAGCAAGCCGGAAAGTAAGATTTTATCATCCTTTGGCTTATTTGGATCCCAACTTTATTTTGAAGAAGCAGCAACATGAAGCTCGCCACACCACCCGGAACAGCGAAAGCGGGACCCTTTCCTCCGGCTTACCAAACACTCTGGCTCCCCGCAAGCATCGTATAGAGGTCTCAACAAAATCCGACTTAACTTATCCCAAGGCTGGTCTTTTTCGACAACCTCTTAATCCTTGCGATTCAAATTATCAGGGAACATCTCATTCCTCCTCTGGCGACTCAATGGGGACTCATGTTCCGACCTTCAAACCGGTGCCTGGGTAAGACTATCAAGTCTTTACTTTCAATTATATACTCAATTGTTGTACTAACCTCATCTTGTGTTTCATTCACAGGGCTATGGCAAAGCCCAGCAAGAAAATGAAGGTGACAAAAACCACTAAAAAACCTCTGAGCCAGAGCAGCAGGCAGCAGAGACTTCCCACCAAGCCCCTGAATCCACAGGCGATGAACCGCCACTGGTCGATCACAACATTGACATGGACCAGATGGATGTTGATCAAGCTACCACTAGTCCGCCAAGCCCCATTAAGCCTCCAATCCCTATCAAGCCGGCTGAAGAAAAGGCTAATGATGTTACCATCACTGGGCATGGTTATACGGAGCCAGGCAACCCTACTGTCTTGTCAAAGCACAACACCAAAGAAGAAATTTCTGTTGGTGACAAAGGCAAGTGGTCAGCCAATCTAGAGACCTATGCCCACTTCAGTGCCCAAGAGATCCACTCTGGGTACTTGAACCGCTTGTACATGAGCCGTGATTTTGAAGCCGGCTTAGTAAACTTGATGAAGGAGCGCTTTGATGTAAGCACTATAGCTCTCTTCATATGAATACACTTCCATTAGCCGCCAAGTTTACTGGACATGATAGAATATAATGTGCTGTAGACTTTAAATAGCTTTGTAGATCAAATCCAGTAGCCCCCAAGGGACGGCTTATACTTTCAAGATAAACCGGGACTTCCAATAATAACATCTCAACTTTGCACATGTATCCCCCAAGGGCCGGCTTAATCTGCCAAGATGAGCCAGAACATTGAATGTTAATGAGTCAATTTAACATCTGTAACCCCCAAGGGCCAGCTTAATCTGTCAAGATAAGCCGGGTCTCATGTGTCCATAAAATTCAATCATATAGCCCCCATGAACCGGCTATAGCCACCACACCTTAACCGGATCATCATAAAATTGTCTTCAAAAAAGAGAAATATGCATTAGCCCCCAAGTGCCAAGTAAAATACTTGTATTGTGATTGGGATTTTTTTTTTAAAATAAGACGACTTTAACACGGCTATTGTTTATATCCTGCAGGCTGAACTTACTGTCAAAGACTCCCAAGTTGCAGATCTTCAAGAAAACATCAAGTCTCAGCAATCTGAAACCTCCAAGGCTAAAACAGAATTGACCACCGCCTTGGGAGAGATAGAAAAGCCGAAGAAAGACTTCAAGGCTGACCAAGTGATACGTCTCCAACATATCTATAATTTATGAAGTATTCATGCTAATATATTATCATTCTTGGATGTTTTACAATCATTTTATAGCAACTTTATATCATTTTTTGGGACTAGCCTATTGACCCAGTGCCCAGTGTCAGTTGCTATTTTTGCTTGTTTTTTACATCGTAGGAAATCAATATCAAACGGAGTCCAAACACCGTAACTTTTTGGAGATTTTTTCTGGACCAGAAGGAACCCAATGGGCCTGAGCTGCACCTAGGGGGTGCCCCGTGGGGGGCACAACCCACCAGGGCGAGCCAGGGCCCCCTGGCGCGCCCAGGTGGGTTGTGCCCACCTCGATGGCCTCCCGCACCCCCTCTTTGCACTATAAATTCCCAAATATTTTGAAACCCTTCGGGGTTAACCTAGATCAGAAGTTCCGCCGTCGCAAGGTCTATGTATCCGTGAAAACCAATCTAGACCCCATTCCGGCACCCTGCCGGAGGGGGGAATCATCTTCAGTGGCCATCTTCATCATCCCGGCGGCCACCACAATGAGGAGGGAGTAGTCCACCCTCGGGGCTGAGGGTTTGTACCAGTAGCTATGTGTTTGATCTCTCTCTCTCTCATGATCTATATCATGGGATTTGTTAATATAGTCGGATCATATGACGTTTCTCCCCTCTATACTCTTGTTATGATGGATTGAATCTTTACCCTTCAAAATTTTGTCTTGTCGGATTGAATATTCAGAGATGACAACACATGATATATGCCTTGCAATATGAATACTTGAGGTGACAATGATGTATTTTATTGATTCACTTGATATGTGCTATGGCATTCAACTCGCGGATTCCCGCGGTGATATTGGAGTAATCTATGCATAGGGGTTGATGCATGTTTTTCTCCGACGGAAACTTTGGGGTTTCTTTATAGTTCTTTGTGTGGATTGAGTATTATGAATATGAATTTGCTTTGGTGTTATTCTAGTACGAACTCTAGGATTGATCAAATGGAAAAAGTAGCTTTGTCTTATTTTAGTACGAACTCTTGAATAGATCAAACAAAAAAAATAGCTTTGAGGTGGTTTTGTGACCTACAAACAATTCCTATCTTTTGTTCTCCGCTAATAGGAACTCATGAGTGATTCTTTATTGCACTTTGAGGGATAATCATATGATCCAACTATGTTAGTATTGTTGAGAGGTTGCACTAGCGAAAGTATGAACCCTGGGCCTCATTTTTAAGCATTCCAACACCGTTTTTGTGCCCATTTACTATTTTCTACCTTGCTGTTTTTATTTATTCAGATTATAAAAATATATTTCTACCATCCATATTACACTTTTATCACCATATCTTTGCTGAACTAGTGCACTGTGCCACCCTGGCTCAGTGCAACCGGTTTACCTTGCATTGCCAGCCCAGAAATCAAGTCTTCTGGCAATACACAACAACATGGTACAAAAACAACCGCTTTATTGATACTAGCGGATTACATAGGTATGATATTACATTGAGATTCGAGGCCGAGCGACACACACCGACGTGAACACGGCCTAGACACGAGATGCGCTCTGATGCGAACTGACTTGCCTGAAATCTGGCATAACACGCCAGGTTAGTACATTGAATGTACTCGCAAGCTCACCACAAACATCAGCATGATGACAAACAATATCATGATATCTAAACATATTAGTACAATGCAAAACTACTACTACCGAAGGAAAACAACGTTTCATGCAATGAGTCCCACGGACTCGCTTACCAGACGGTTACCTCGTAACCAATTGGTGACCATACCTGGGTCACAACTGGAACCAATCACTCATGAACACCTCGAGTGTTCATGATTTGCCATGAACCAAAACATCACGGTCACGTTTCCAAGATTTATTATAAAAGTTGATCCATGGTGTGACTTACTCCCGAGTTATGCCCATAACCGAGGACGCGGCTATCAATAGATTAATTACACTCTGCAGATGTAGTGCACTTTACCCACACTACGGTACCTGGCCTCGCATCCCATTCGGGTGGACCAAAGCATTCCGACGAAACCCTCCCTTTGTCATGCACTCTCCCCGACCACTCCGACCAACTCCCTCTCAGGGCTAGGTCTTGGGTGGCCCCGTGTCTACCAAAGACACCAATGACCACCGTCGTGGCAAAACGGTCCCAAACAGGGACAAGGTACCATAAAAAAAAAATGAGCACACAAGGTTATGTCTGCCTACCGGGCCAGGGTATGCACGCCCATAACCTCCCCTCGCGGGAGGCACCAGTGAGAGCCACAACAAAGGACCGAATCAAGACCTTCCCATAAGGTAAATGTGGTCGCACTGAATTAAAACCCGATTCAGTGGCACCATGACGTGATCAACATCATATTCAAGTTTAGCTTAATCAAGTTTAGCTTTGATAAAAACTTTTTATCATCAACATGATATACTCAAAAAGAATCATGCAACTACTCGTCATGCAAAGCAAACAACTCATATTCATGGATCAAACTTAATAATATATGCATCTTGCAATACTAAGAACCAAAAGTTCTCTAGTTATAACTCATTTTTATATCCAAGCAATATTTTTATTAGTTCTTTATTTAAATTAAACTATCACTAGTAAGATAACTATCATTAATTTCCATAGCAATATTCATAGTGCAAAATATTACTCTACTTAGCCAAACAAGTGCATGCATTCAACCTGTAACTAAAACAAGCATATCAAGCATGGTAAAGTAGCTAGAAATTAACCAAAGTCATTTATCAAATTTTAAATGCAAATAATAACTCATATTCAAGTAGAAAATCATAGATACTGAAATAACACCATCCAAATGCTGGTGTTGCTTGCCTTAGTGTAGAGGTGGATCACACCCCTCTTGGTTTGCTTCAAGACAAGCTTCTCCTTCTGAAAAAGAATTTAAATCACAAAAAAATTATCAAAACACACACTGAAATTCACCAGAAATTCTAGGCAGCAAGGAAAAATCCACCTTCAGGTGCGCTGCTAGAGTTTTCTGTTACAAAGACAATGCAAAAAGAATCAAATCATTTGGACTTATGGTTTAGAAATGGTGTCTGGTCAAAGTTTAGTCAAATTTTTGAATAAATTTGATTTAGACAAAAATCCTAGGGGGGGTTGACGTTGAAAGCGTATAACATAAATACGCCTCCACTCGTACCCCTTCGGGCGCAAGTGGTGAGACCGATAGGTGGGTCCCGTGCGTCAGGAGAGAGAGAGTGGGCGAGATCAGAGGGAGGCGGGGCTTCGCCGGAGCTCACGCCGGCGACAAGGGGTTTTGGGGCTAGGCTAGAGGGATACGATTGAAGCAGGGCTCGAGGCACACCTGCTCGTACCCGTGGCTTAGCGAGCGCACCTGCCCGTACCCGTGGCTTAGCGAGAGGTGGACGGAGCTGGTCGTAGTCGAGCTCGCAAGCTTCAGTGGCGGACGGGATTCGTCGGAGAGGATGAAGACGACGACTAGAGGCGGCTCCGAGGGCTCAGCGGGGTCTAGGAAGCACCAGCAGACCCTCAATGCCCCGCCCAAGCAGCTACTTGAGCTCGAGAGGCACCGGAGCATGGCGACTAGACTACAGGGATCGTCGGAGTCCTTTGGTCAGGGCGATGGCTAGAGGCCTGCCTGACCGGGCTTCTGCTCGTCTACATGTTCGTGGAGGTGGTGTGGAGTGGTGCGTGGCTAAGAATCAAGGAGAGGGGCACTATATATAGCTTGAGGGAGGGGGAGGGGACGTGTCGCCACCGGAGCTCTCTGGACACGGGGCGAGCAGCGACGAGAAGCTCCAACAAGAGGGGGCAAACACTCAGCGTCAATGTAGAAGCTTGCCCACGCTCGCGGACGAGCATAGGAGGCGGTTGGAGAAGCGGACAAGTGCACGCACGCATTGTGGCCTTTTGGCCGCGACGTGCCCGTGCTTGCTGCGGGGGCTACAGCGTAGGCGAGCGCCAGGGAGCGGTCAAGGGTGATGGGTCGAGGCTTGCGGCTCGGTGTGGCAGTCGGCGGCGAGCGCTAGAACGAGCACGCGCGAAATAGAGCGCGAGGCGCCAGCCAAAGCGCGCCGAAACGCATGCTAGGCGCCGTGTCCACACACGGTCACCAAGCTGGCATGGTCAAAACGACGCCCAGGAGCTGCCAAACCTTGTCCACGAGCTCGACTGTGCAATCTTTAGTCTAGATTAGTTGAAAGCTCATGCCCAGGTCGACCAGAATTGACTCCACTTAGCTGACAAGTTTCTGTCCAGAAACTTGGTCGCCAAGTTCGACCACCTTCTAGAAGGCCATTAGGGCTGATCTCCCGGGCCTTAGGGTTTCTTAGGAAGGTGTTTAAGCTCAAGAAAGATCAAGGCTAAAAGATCAAGGAAAAATGTACTTGCTGTGCAAGTGCATTTCTGGTCCAGAAGTGAAAAGATTTTCTACAGCAAAATTTTTGAAAAAAGTGATGCAATATTTTTGCATGGGAAGTTTTGCCAGGGTTCTAAGAATATTTAGGATTTATCTCAGATTTTTCTGAGCAAGAAAAACTGAGGTTGCTTGGAGCACTAGTTTTTGAAGTGAGTTTCAGAGAGAGAAATGAATATTTTTCTTTTATGAAAAATATTCATTTGATCATTTTGAGATTTGATCAGAGGCATAAAGAAGATAGGTCACTTGGGTGGAAGTCAAGGATATGCCCAAGTGCCAAGTCCATTTGAAATGATTCAACTCCAATTCAAAACAGGGTAAAAACCTCGATAAAAACCAAGTCTGGAAAGAGAGAGAAGGCAAGTCCGAAAAAAGAGGGAAGGCAAAATCCAGGCTGTCACAAACCTCCCCCACTTAAGATGAATCTCGTCCTCGAAATTTGGTTGCTTGGGAAAACCATTCTGGGTATGCAGTCCTTAAAAATTCCTCTCTTTCCCAGGTCGCTTCCTCTTCTGTGTGGTGCTCCCACTGAACCTTGTAAAACCTTATTTCTTTGCTGCGAGTGACCCTGTCTGTCTGATCCAGTATTCTGATTGGCTTTTCCTCATAAGTCAAATCCTTAGCCAATCTTATCTCCGCGAAATCAGTCCTTTTCTCCGTTGGCGAGATACATCTTCTTAGCTGTGAGATGTGGAACACGTTGTGTACTTATGACAGTTCTGGTGGCAATTCTAGTTGATATGTAATTGTTCCGACTCTGGCCATGACGGGGAATGGGCCTATATATCTGGGTGCCAATATTCCGCGGGTCTGAAACCTCTTGACTCCTTTCATAGGGGTGACTCGGAGATATGCGTGTTCTCTGGGTTCGAAACTGATCTGACGATGTTTGGCATGATAGTAGCTCTTCTGTCGAGATTTGGCCAATTGCAGTCCATCACGGATCTCCTTGACTTGCTTCTCCGCTTTGAGCACTAAATCAGTTCTGAAAATGTGGCTGTCTCCGGTTTGAGACCAATTTAATGGAGTGCGGCATTTCCGGCCATACAGGGCTTCATAGGGTGACATTTTTAAGATGGGCTGGAAACTGTTGTTGTAGGAGAACTCGGCATAAGGCATACAGTCTTCCCACTTGGTTCCTTGGGCCAATGTACATGCCCTTAGCATATCTTCGAGTATCTGATTTACTCGTTCAGTCTATCCATCTGTCTGAGGATGATAGGTCGTACTGTATTTCAAAGTGGTCCCCAAGGCTTGATGTAGTCGGGACCAAAATTCGAAGGTGAAGAGAGATCCCCTGTCGGAGGTGATAGTCTTGGGTACTCCATGCAGACTGACGATTCTGGACACATACAGTTGTGCGAGTTGATTTGCACGATATGTGGTCCGAATAGGAAGAAAGTGTGCCAACTTGGTTAAGGTCTCCACTATGACCCATATTGCGTCATTTCCTCGATGAGACCTTGGTAGTCCAGTGATGAAGTCCATGCAGATATCATCCCATTTCCATTGGGATATTGGTAGGGGTTGGAGGAGACCGGCAGGCTTTTGGTGTTCCGCCTTTACCTTATTGCATATGTCGCAATAGGCCACAAAATATGCGATGTCTTTCTTCATTCCATCCCACGAAAATACCTGACGAAGGCCCTCATACATTTTTTGGTACCACCAGGATGAATTGAGTATGGTGCTTCATGCGCTTCTGCCAATATCTTCTTCTTCAGACTTCCTTGGTTGGGTACGCAGAGTCTTTTTTGGAACCTTAGCGAACCATGATGATCTATAGAGAAGTCTGATGCACGCCCTTGGTGCATCTTCTGAACATATCTTTTTAACCTCTCATCATTTGCTTGAGCGCTGCGGATTTCTTCTTCGAGAGTAGGGGCAACTTCCAATATATTGGCAAGACGGGCGTCAATGATTACCAAATTGAGCTGCATGATTTCTTCATAAAGCTCTGGTGGCAAGGAATCCATTAGAGCATTAAGGTTGGCTGGTTTACAGCTGAGGGCGTTAGCCACCACATTAGCTTTGCCTGGGTGATAATTTATCCCGAGGTCATAGTCCTTAACCAATTCAAGCCATCTTCATTGTCGAAGGTTCAAATCGGGCTGAGTGAATATATACTTGAGACTCTTATGATCGGTGAATATCTGGCACCTCTTTCCAATCAGATAGTGTCTCCAGATCTTCAAAGCGTGCACCACCGTGGCCAATTCCAAATCATGAGTAGGGTAACTTCCTTCGTGTTGCCATAGTTGTCTAGATGCATATGCCACCACTTTGCCATCTTGCATGAGTACGCATCCCAGTCCTCTTCTGGATGCGTCGCAGTAGACATCAAAACTGCGGTAGATGTCCGGAAGAGTCAATACTGGTGCCGATATCAGCCTGGTTTTTAACTCGTTGAAAATTTGCTCGCATTCCTTAGTCCATACGAACTTCTTATCCTTCTTCAGAAGCTTAGTCATAGGCTTGGCGATCTTCGAGAAGCCTTCAATAAAACGGCAATAATATCTGGCTAGTCCAAGAAAACTCCGGATTTCTGAGACCGTGGTGGGTGCGGACCAATCAAGTACATCCTTCACCTTGCTTGGGTCCATTTAGATTCCTTCTACCGAGAGGATATCGATGTATCCCACTTGTTGGAGCCAGAACTCACATTTGCTGAATTTGGCATAAAGCTGATGGTCGCGAAGCCTTTACAGAATGGCCCGAAGATTCTCCTTGTGTTCATCCTTGCTCTTGGAGTAAATGAGGATGTCATCAATGAATACCACCACAAATTTATCCAAGAAGTCCATAAACACCTTGTTCATCATATGCATAAAGAATGCAGGAGCATTGGTGAGGCCGAAGGACATGACAGTGTACTCATAAAGACCGTACCGAGAGGTGAACACGGTCTTAGGAATATCTTCCTTCTTTATCTTGAGTTGATGATATCTAGTCCTCAAATCAATTTTTGAGAATACTTTGGCCCCACTAAGTTGATCAAATAGATCGTCGATCCTCGGCAGTGGATACTTGTTTTTGATGGTGACGTCATTCAGTTGTCGGTAGTCTACACACATTCGTAGACTGCCATCCTTTTTGTCCACGAAGATTGCTGGTGATCCCCATGGTGAAGAGCTTGGACAAATGTATCCTTTTTGTAGCATCTCATCCAGTTGTTTCTTCAATTCCAGCAATTCTGAGGAAGGCATCCAATAATATTTCTTATGTATCGGAGTGGTTCCAGGCACCAAGTCAATTGCGAACTCCAATTCTCGGTCTGGTGGCATGCCTGGTAATTCTTTAGGAAATACGTTTGGATACTCACGGACCATAGGAATTAAATCCACTTCTTCGGCCACTGCTGCAAAAACCATATCTTTCGAGGGTATGCGCCTGCGGGCATAAAAACTTGTGGTGCGACCTTCCATATTTTTTAGGGTAACTTCTCTGGTCGCACAACTGATGCATACTTGATATTGAGTTAGCCAATTCATGCCCAGAATGACGTCCAATTTGTTGGAATCGATGATTATCAATGAGGTTGGAAACTTGACGCCCTTGATGTCAATTTCCAAATTTCGGCAGACGAGATTGCTTGTGAGTAGGGAACCCGTGGATTGTACCAGCATGTGCTTTCCCAAAATCGAGCAAGGAAAATTGTTTTGGGAAGGAAAACTCCATGATATAAAAGAGTGGGAAGCCCCAGAGTCAAATAAAATAACTATTGGTATGCCATTAACAAGAAACATACCAATGATGACTTTCGGGTCCTCTTGAGCTTTGTCTGCGGAGATGTGATGAATTTGCCCTTGAATCACATCCTGGGCGGAATACGGCTCCATGTAGTTGACTTGCGGCTGGAATGGAGCTACGTGCTTGCCGTTCTTGGGACACTATCTGGCGTAGTGTCCGATTTGACCACAGCTGAAACATGAATTGTTGTGCTGACAGTCTTCGCGCACCGGGCTGGTCAGGACATTCTTGACTTGCGTAGTAGTTTTGTTGACATTCTGCTGCCAATTTGGTTTGTACTCCACCTGAGTTTGTTGCCAAGTACGAGCCTTTTGCACTAGTTGCGTATCCTTCTTCGGCTCGAATTTGCGCTTGTGGTCATTGACAGCTAGCTTGTGGTCGTTGAGGGAGTCCTGGATTAGGGGTTGTCCGGATGGCCGGACTATGACCTTTGGCCGGACTCCCGGACTATGAAGATACAAGATTGAAGACTTCGTCCCGTGTCCGGATAGGACTTTCCTTGGCGTGGAAGGCAAGCTTGGCGATTCGATATGAAGATCTCCTCCCATTGTAACCGACTCTATGTAACCCTAGCCCTCTCCGGTGTCTATATAAACTGGAGAGTTTTAGTCCATAGGACGAACAACAATCATACCATAGGCTAGCTTCTAGGGTTTAGCCTCTCTGATCTCGTGGTAGATCAACTCTTGTACTACCCATATCATCAATATTAATCAAGCTTGAGTAGGGTTTTACCTCCATCGAGAGGGCCCGAACCTGGGTAAAAACATCATGTCCCTTGTCTCCTGTTACCATCCGCCTAGACGCACAGTTCGGGAGCCCCTACCCGAGATCCGCTGGTTTTGACACCGACATTGGTGCTTCCATTGAGAGTTCCTCTGTGTCGTCACCTTTAGGCCCGATGGCTCCTTCGATCATCAACCACGACGCGGTCCAGGGTGAGACTTTTCTCCCCGGACAGATCTTCGTGTTCGGCGGCTTCGCACCGCGGGCCAATTCGCTTGGCCATTTGGAGCAGATCGAAAGCTACGCCCCTGGCCATCAGGTTAGATCTGGAAACTTAAACTACACGATCGACATCCGCGGGGACTTGATCTTTGACGGATTCGAGCCACGGCCGAGCGCTCCGCACTGTCACGACGGGCATGACCTAGCTCTGCCGCCAGACAACGCTCAGAGTGTTGCTCAGGTGCCGGCTCCGGCCCTTAGCTCGGAGCCGACCGCGCCAATCGGGGACGGACGGTTGGACGCCGCCCCGGAAGCCACAATCTCTCCGGCGATAGAGACAAATACCAGCCTAGTCCTTTGTAAGGCCAGTGACTCCAAGGTGCAGGACTCCTTCCCGGACTCCGGATCTCCCGCACCCCTTCTGATAGGACCCAATTGGGCTCCAATCATGGAGTTCACCGCCACGGACGTCTTTCAGCGCTCGCCCTTTGGCGACATCCTGAACTCACTAAAGTCTCTCTCCTTGTCAGGAGAGCCCTGGCCGGACTATGGTCAGCAAGGTTGGGATGCGGACGACGAAGAAATTCGAAACCCACCCACCACCCACTTCGTAGCCACTGTCGATGATCTAACCGACATGCTCGACTTCGACTCTGAAGACATCGACGGTATGGACGCCGATGAAGGAGACAATCAAGAACCAGCGCCTATAGAGCATCGGACAATCACCTCATCACACGATGTATGCATGGTGGACACACCTAAAAGAAGCAACGACGAGGATCAAAAGGGCACAACCAGGGATCATTCCCTCAAAAAACAATCAAAGCGGCGGCGTAAGTGCCGCGCCAAGCCCCACCTCGACAGAGACCCAGCCATAGAGCAGGGCGAATCAACGGAAGATGAACATGCCATCGAGCAACAGTCGAAACAGGGCGCACAAACCGAACAATCCGTCCCCGGGAAAGATAATAGTCCGGACGACCTTACACCGGACAAGTCGCTGGAACAGAAGAACCTCCGCCAAAGGCTCGTCACCACTGCATGTAGCCTGAAAAAGCAGAAGCGGAAGCTCAAAACAGCGGAACATGCACTCATAATCAGATGGGGCAAAGTACTCAATACCACACA
This sequence comes from Triticum aestivum, assembly GCF_018294505.1. NCBI lineage: Eukaryota > Viridiplantae > Streptophyta > Magnoliopsida > Poales > Poaceae > Triticum > Triticum aestivum. Next base: position 480,663,516 of record NC_057804.1, on the reverse strand, counting down.
CAAGTACTACATCAGTCATCACACAAAGAGCTATCCGAAGCCGAAATTACTACTGGAATTTGATGAAGAGGCCTTAGAGCCCCCACAGTCAAAAAACAAGGAAGCCACCAGGTCGGATAGACGACCCCATGATCGACATCAAGCGACAAAGGGCGCCACACTCAATCTGGTACACGATCCGCCCAAGGATTCGCATAAAAAAATGGTCCAACCAGATCCATCTACGGGCCAAGAAAGCAAGCTCCAGTAAGCAATGCAACGCAAAAAATATCCGAACATCGCGGCACACCTACATATAGGGGCGCCGCACATCGCCTATGTTTCACCGATGAGGTACTGGACCATTAATTTCCAGCGGGATTCAAGCCCGTAAACATAGAAGCATACGACGGAACAACAGACCCTGGAGTCTGGCTTGAGGATTATATCCTCCACATACACATGGCTAGAGGAGATGACCTTCACGCCATAAAATACTTACCCCTTAAGCTCAAAGGGCCAGCCCGGCATTGGCTGAAAAGCCTTCCCGAAAACACCATAGGAAGTTGGGAAGAGCTCGAGGATGCTTTCCGGGCAAATTTTCAAGGGAACTATGTCCGACCTCCGGATGCAGACGATCTGAGTCATATAACTCAACAACCCGGAGAGTCAGCCCGGAAACTCTGGAACATATTCCTTACCAAAAAGAATCAGATAGTCGACTGTCCGGATGCCGAAGCCCTAGCAGCTTTCAAACATAGCATCCGAGACGAATGGCTCGCCAGACACCTTGGCCAAGAAAAGCCAAGAACAATGGCCGCATTGACAAGCCTCATGACCTGCTTTTGCGCGGGAGAGGATAGCTCATTGGCAAGAAGCAGCACTAGCGACCCAAGTACATCTGAACTCAGAGATGGAAACGGGAAACCACGCCGTAACAAAGAACAGTGCCGGATCAAGGATAACAGCCCGATGAGCACGGCAGTCAATGCCGGATTCAAAAGCTCTCGGCAAAATCAGAAAAAGCTGCCCCCCAAAGATGACAGGGACGAGCCATCTAACCTCAACAAAATCTTGGACAAAACATGTCAAATCCACAGTACTCCCGGGAGACCTGCAAACCACACCCATAGAGATTGTTGGGTCTTCAAGCAATCCGGCAAACTCAACGCCGAACACAAGGGGCTCGACACACCAAGCGAGGATGACGACGCACCCCGCAAGCAGAACACCAGAGAACAAAAGAAGTTCCCACAAGAAGTCAAAACAGTAAATTCACTTCAAGTGACAAAAGGGAAAAACAGAGTGGCGCCTACGAAGATATGCGCCATATGGCCTGCCCCAGAGGAGCCCCGCCACTGGTTGTTACAACCAATCACCTTTGATCATCAGGGTTACTCTAGAGGTATCCGGAACGCAGGCTGGACTGCCTTGGTCTTAGATCCGGTTATTGACGGACTCCAATTTACACAAGTCCTAATGGACGGCGGCAGTGACCTAAACGTGCTATATTAGGACACAATCCGCAAACTATTGTTTTACAATAGCACATGCTATTTGAACACAACATCCTTCGAGCACTGCGTCTCTATTACACGAGCGCCCTACAGGACTTCCTCAAAATAGTGCTCGGCAGGTACTCGGCTTTCGTCCGAATCTCGGGATGCAACAACACTGGCTTCCATATCCACCCAGTATGTCTTGACACGGGCAAGGGCCATCTGTGCGCCCTCTATGCACGTTGACCTCTTCATCGCATCAACATGCGGCACCGAACCAAGGAACTGCTGCACCAAGCTAAAATAACTCTTTGGCTCTAGCTCTTCCGGCCACAGACGACTCGCGACGTACCTCATGGCAAGTCCGGATAACCTGTTCAGCTCCGCCCAAGCGGCCAAACGGTCGGATACCGAAAGTGGGCGCTCTGGATTGTGGAAGTGCGACCAAAAAAGTTCTTCTAATTCATGGTCACCTCGACCCCGGAAGTGTTCGGTCGCGTCTGCGGCACTCGCCGCCAAATCCAGATAAGTGTTCGCCGCACTCCATTTCTGGTCTAACGGAGCATACTTATAATCCCTGAACTTCATCCGCATCATATAGGGCTTTCCAGCCATGATATCTCCGGCCTGACGTAGCTCCTCCTTCATAGCTCTCATTGCAGAGCGAGTGTCCTTGGCCTCAGTAGTGACCTTTTTAATGTCCTTCTGAGCCACCCTATCTTCTTGTTCAAGAAGTTTACAGTGGTCGGCAGCATCCTTCAATTTTATAGCCATCTCGGCTATTACCTTCTTGCTATGGCAGTGAGCAGCCTGTTCGGCTTTTAGCTCTTCAGCCGCTTTAACGGCAGCCGCATCACTTTTCCTCGCTTGCTCCTTGGCTCGGGCAAGTTCCGCCCGAAGGTTCTCCACGGCAGCAGCACCATCTACATTAAGCACATATATTATAAGGCACAAGCATCGAGCTCTTCTTATCAGATGTCTTTGGAGACATTACATACCTTGTGCCTCGTCTAGCCGCTTATTTACAAGCGCGATGTCGGCATCTGCTACGTCAAGTTGCCACTTTAGCTCGGCAGATTCATCAGTCCGGCTAGCCACCGAATGCCTCGCCACCTACATGGAAAAGGTGACATATTATACCTGGGATTACGATCCTTTGTGCGCCATCATTTTTGACAACACACAGAGTCTCAGGGGCTACTATTTATACAGGGCACATTTTATATATGCGGCTCTACCAAAAGGTACACCTTTTCATGTACCTCAATGCCTGTCAGTAAACTCCTGGCGGCCTCGTACAATCCGCTTTTCATGGATGAAATCCTTCCAATCACCGTGTTCATCAACACACGGTGTTCTTCTGAGATAGACGCTCGCCCGAGCAGATCCTTCAGCCCCTCCGACCGCGCACCAGAGGGTGCCGGACTAGTCTGACGACCTTTTTCAGGGTCCGGACCGGGGGAAACCCTCCGAGATGACACCTCGGGGTCGCCTGCCTCGTAAGACGGTACAGCTGGGGGAGGCGTTTCGCTCTCCATCATCTCCGGACGAAGATCCCCTGAAGATGAGCTCTGCTGAGAAGGGTTGAGATCCGAACTACAAGGTAATATTTCGGTTATCTTCCTCAGAAATAAAACAAGGATGTCACTCATTTTGGAACCCCTCTCTTTACTTACGGCTCGGTGGGGAGCTGATCCTCTTGGGGGCGCAATACGGCTAGGGCATTCACCGACGCCGGACCCTCTGACGAAGATTTCTTCCCCTGCTTTGAGGCCATCGCCTCCGGGTCGTCAGAGGCGGTCCTTTTATTTCCCTGGTTCGGGGAATTCTCGATCCCTCCCTTCCTGACAGCCTCCTTCGTGGAGGCGGTAGCTCCTGGGTTCCCCTCTTCGCCTTCTTCCGAAGGCGCAATCTTCAGCATCCTGGTCAACACGGGATCCGGCGTGGTCTCAGGCAGGGGGCCGGACACCTGATAAGCTTTTATTTCGCTATCCACTCATGTTCAAAGGATAGCTCTTTTAAGGGCAGTTTTATGATAAAAATAGGGATGGCGTGTCCAAACACGGGGCTACTTACTTGAGCATCCGGGCGATTGCAGCTCAGACCTGCGTCCTCGGACAAGTCCGGACACCTTGCTTGTGATCCGAAGAACAATTTGTACATCTCCACAGGCGTCATGCCCATAAAATGTTGGAGGACTCGCGGTCCCTCCGGATTAAATTCCCACAGGCGGAGAGGGCGACGTTTGCAGGGCAGTATGCGGCGAATCAGCATAACTTGCGCCACTACGGTCAAGTTGATATCTCTTTCTAGGAGATCTCGAATGCGGCCTTGCAGCAAGGGCACGTCTTTGGATGGCCCCCAGATAAGCCCTTCATTGACCCATGACGCTAGTCGTGGTGGGGGACCCGAGTGAAAAGCAGGAGGCGCCACCCATGTGGTGCCCTGGGGGCTGTGATGTAAAACCAGTCTCGTTGCCATAAGCCGAACTCCTCTTGAAAAAAGCCCTAGGGCCATGGAGCGTCGGCCATCTTGCTTATGGTAGCCCCTCCGCACTCAGTGTGCTGCCCCTTGATCATCTTCGGTTCTACCTTGAAGGTTCTAAGCCACAATCCGAAGTGAGGAGTAATATGGAGGAAGGCCTCACACACGACAATGAATGATGAGATTTGGAGGATGGACTCCGGAGCTAAGTCGTGAAATTCTAGCCCATAATAAAACATGAGCCCCCTCACGAAGGGATCAATCGGGAAGCCTAGCCCCCGGAGGAAGTGAGATGTGAACACCACGCTCTCACCGGGCTGGGGAGTGGGAATAGCCTACCCTTGAGCAGGCAGCCTATGCGAGATTTCGTCGGTTAGATACCTGGCATCTCTCAGCTTTCGCACGTCCTCTTCCGTGATGGAGGAAGGCATCCACCGGCCTTGGAGGTCGGAGCCGGACATCATCGAAGGTCCGAAGCGCCTGAATCTGGAGCGTTGGGTGTTGGAACTCGAGCCGAGGGGCGGATTTGATTGAATTGAAAAGAAAGGAGTCGAGCCTTGGTCTCTTTATAAAGAGGTTGAATGCCAAGAGCCCTCCCCATGACCGTTTGGGACTCACTTTCAATTAGGAAGCCATACCAAAGGCACGGTTGGGTTACCCACGCTCGCATTGATGAGAATCCTGGAATAAGGGGACACGATCTCTGCTTTGACAAGACGTGCCAAGGAAACCACCTCGCTAAACACGCTGAGGTGGAATAGTAAAACGATTCGAATAAAGGCTTGGCCGTGGCGTGATGTCATGCTGCGGAATACGTCAGCAGATTAGGTTTGTGCAGATATTATTCTCTCTACGGTGGTATGTGGAACTTATTTTGCAGAGCCGGACACTATCCTTGTGTTCAACATCTTCTATGATATATTCGGAGGAGGAACCCGCCTTGCAATGCCGAAGACAATTTGCGCGCCAGACTTGTCGTCATTGAAGCCTGGTTCAGGAGCTACTGAGGGAGTCCTGGATTAGGGGGTGTCCGGATGGCCGGACTATGACCTTTGGCCGGACTCCCGGACTATGAAGATACAAGATTGAAGACTTCGTCCCGTGTCCGGATAGGACTTTCCTTGGCGTGGAAGGCAAGCTTGGCGATTCAATATGAAGATCTCCTCCCATTGTAACCGACTCTGTGTAACCCTAGCCCTCTCCGGTGTCTATATAAACCGGAGAGTTTTAGTCCGTAGGACGAACAACAATCATACCATAGGCTAGCTTCTAGGGTTTAGCCTCTCTAATCTCGTGGTAGATCAACTCTTGTACTACTCATGTCATCAATATTAATCAAGCGGGAGTAGGGTTTTACCTCCATCGAGAGGGCCCGAACCTGGGTAAAAACATCGTGTCCCTTGTCTCCTGTTACCATCCGCCTAGACGCACAGTTCGGGACCCCCTACCCGAGATCCGCCGATTTTGACACCGACAGTCGTGTAGGAGCTTGTGTTCCCTTTCGGCGATGAGGGCCTTGTTCACCAGCGTCAGGAAGTTTGGGAAATCAAACATGCTGAGAGTGCACCTGAGATGCTGATTCAGGCCTTCAAGGAACTGGTTGATCTTCCACTCTTCTGTGGCAACATCGTGGAGAGAATAGCAGGCCAAATGGTTGAACTTGTTAAGGTACTCGTTGACGGTCATGCTGCCTTGAGTGAGAGCGAGGAATTTGCGCTGCTTGATTTTCATAACTCCGGTGGGAATATGATACTTGCGGAATTGCTCCCTAAATTTGTCCCAAGTAATTTCCTCGTTTGCAGGCATATTTCCTTGGCATTATCCCACCATATTGCGGCAGCTTCTTCGAGATAATGCGTTGTGAAAGGAATCTTGTCTCCTTCTTCAATGCAGGCAATCTCTAGTTTCTGCTCCATAGTCCTTAGCCAATCATCGGTGTCCAGAGGATCGGTAGCATGGCTGAAACTGGGACGCTTGGTTTGCTGAAAATCTGATAGCTTGGAGTGATGGCCATTCTGGCTTCCATTCTGCCCAACCATAACTTGCACACTCTTCAGGATTTCCAACAGGTCGTTGCTTCTTCTTTCTTCAAACATTCTCATGATCTGATCAGTGGAAGGCGGATGTGACGGTGGCGGCAGAGGTGGCTGGTACGGCCCGGGGGAATGTCCTGCCTGTCTAGCGGAACAACGGACAGGAACATCCTCACAAGCTTGGCTGCTCCTGCCTCCATGCGTCATCATATTTTTCATTTTCCCAATACATAGCAACCATGATGAGAAAATTCCAAAATGGGGGAAAAAGCCAATGACAAATCCCGGAAGTAAACAGCGAATGGAAACCAAGGCGAATAAAAAAAAGTTCCAACATAATTATACATAGTCCCAACATGAAAGTAACATCACAGCGGGTCTACTACCATCGTACATGAACTACGCATCATGACAAGTGCGATTACAACCATACATCATGCTCATGACTACAACGATACGCTAACAGTCTACTGCTCTGCCGGTGCTGCCGCAGGCTCGTCTCCTGAGCCGGACCTTGATCTTGAACTGATAGGAGAGAACTCGAGGTCAAGAGGGATGCGACGACGCTGCCTTGAGGGCTCTCCATCAAGGGCAGACAGGGGATGGGATCTAAGCATAGGAGCAGCAGGAGTAGCAACAAGGGAAGACCATGCAGTAGGAGTGCTGCGAGGGTTCACCGTCAGAGGGTTAACGGTACCCTGCGAGGTCGTCGGTGGAATGGAGCTGGAAGGAACCGGAGCAGAAGTATAGATGACAGTGGAAGAGGGTTCCTCATACGAGCAGTTGCAAGAGCGGTGCGAGCACGTGAAAGCTCCCGAGCTAACTCGTAGTTCAGGAGGTAACTAGCTGTGATGTAGCGAGAAAGGTGGATAGTGGGACGGTCACACGCCGGATTAATCAAAGGAAAATAGATATGCCCATTCTCGTGCAGAGATGGGTAGTAAAAGAGACCAGGGTGGATATGCATGCGGACCTCGTTGTAGCGCAAGTCTACAAGAGCCTCAAGAGCAGCAAACTGAACTGCCTGAGATGGCGTAGAAGCAAGACCACCCTTAGTCGAACGAGTGTAAGTGCCGGAAGATGAACTGTGTAGAGTGATCTCAGCATAATACTCATACAATGCACCGGCCAACTGCTCGCGGTACACTCGATACTCTGGATCAGCACCCTCTGGGTAGATTCGTCACCACACGTTCTGAAGCAGATGCGGCGATGTGTACAGGGCTGGCTTAGGATGGTACAAGATCGGTACTGGTGCCATCTACACTCACAAATCATACGGTTAGTAATAACAAATAAACATGCATGCAATGCAACAATCGGTACTCAAACGAATCTATCTACCATTTCACTAACGCACTAACGGTCTAGCGTGTCCTACAATCAGCGCGACTCTTATACCTAGTGTTGTGGCACCCCAGCTCAGAGTAACCGGTTTACCTTGCATTGCCAGCCCAGAGATCAAGTCTTCTGGCAATACACAACAACATGGTACAGAAACAACCGCTTTATTGATACTAGCGAATTACATAGGTCTGATATTACATCAAGATTCGAGGATGAGTGACACACACGATGCTACTGGACAGTATGTACATTATTTAATGAACATGACGGGGCCTCGATCACACGAGCTACGCGGCAGCGGAAGGATGACGTAGAGGAACTCCATAGCACAGGGACACCAACGTGAACATGGCCTAGACACGAGATGCGCTCTGATGCGAACTGACTTGCCTGAAAGCTGGCATAACATGCCAGGTCAGCACATTGAATGTACTCGCAAGCTCACCACAAACATCTGCACGATGACAAACAATATCATGATATCTAAACAGATTAGTACAATGCAAAACTACTACTACCGAAGGAAAACAACATTTCATGCAATGAGTCCCATGGACTCGCTTACTAGACGGTTACCTCATAACCAAACGGTGACCATACCTGGGTCGCAACTGGAACCAATGACTCATGAACACCTCGAGTGTTCATGCTTTGCCACGAACCAAAACATCACAGTCATCACTTAGTTTGCAAGATTTATTAGAAAAGTTGATCCATGGTGTGACTTACTCCCGAGTTATCCCCATAACTGAGGACGCGGCTATCGATAGATTAATTACACTCTGCAGAGGTAGAGCACTTTACCCACACTACGGAATACCTGGCCTCGCATCCTATTCGGGTGGACCAAAGCATTCCGATGAAACCCTCCCTTTGTCATGCACTCTCCCCGGCCATTCTGACCAATTCCCTCTCAGGGCTAGGTCTTGGGTGGCCCCGTGTCTACCAAAGACACCAACGGCCACCGTCGTGGCAAAACGGTCCCAAACGGGGACAAGGTACCATAAAAATGAAAACGAGCACACAAGGTTATGTCTGCCTACCGGGCCAGGGTATGCACGCCCATAACCTTCCCTCGCGGGAGGCACCGGCGAGAGCCACAACAAAGGACCAAATCAAGACCTTCCCATAAGGTAAATGTGGTCGGACTGAATTAAAACCCGATTTAGTGGCAGTATGACGTGATCAACATCATATTCAAGTTTAGCTTTGATAAAAACTTTTTATCATCAACCTGATATACTCAAAATGAATCATGCAACTACTCATCATGCAAAGCAAACAACTCGTATTCATGGATCAAACTTAATATTATATGCATCTTGCAATACTAAGAACCAAAAGTTCTCTGGTTATAACTCATTTTTATATCCAAGCAATATTTTTATTAGTTCTTTATTTAAATAAAAATATCACTAGTAAAATAACTATCATTAATTTCCATACTAATATTCATAGTGCAAAATATTACTCTACTTAGCCAAACAAGTGCATGCATTCAACCAGTAACTAAAACAAGCATATCAAGCATGGTAAAGTAGCTAGAAATTAACCAAAGTCATTTATCAAATTTTAAATGCAAATAATAAGTCAGATTCAAGTAGAAAATCATAGATATTGAAATAAAACCATCCAAATGCTGGTGTGGCTTGCCTTAGTGTAGACAAGCTTCTCCTTCTGAAAAAGAATTTAAACCATAAAAAGAATCATCAAAACACACTCTGAAATTCAGCAGAAATTCTAGGCAGCAAGGAAAAATCCACCTTCAGGTGTGCTGCTAGAGCTTTCTGTAACAAAGACAATGCAAAAAGAATCAAATCATTTGGACTTATGGTTTAGAAATGGTGGCTGGTCAAAGTTTAGTCAAATTTCTGAATAAATTTGATTTAAACAGAAATCCTGGGGGGGGGTGACGTCGAAAGCGTATAACATAAATACGCCTCCACTCGTACCACTTCGGGCGCGAGTGGTAAGACCGACAGGTGGGTCCTGTGCGTCAGGAGAGAGAGAGAGAGAGATCGGGCGAGATCAGAGGGAGGCGGGGCTTCGCCGGAGCTCACGCCAGCGACGAGGGGTTTTGGGTCTAGGCTAGAGGGATAGGATTGAAGCGGAGCTCGAGGCGCACCTGCCCGTACCCATGGCTTAGTGAGAGGTGGACGGAACTGGTCGTAGTCGAGCTCGCAAGCTTCGGTGGCGGACGGGATTCGCCGGACAGGATAAAGACGATGGCTAGAGGCGGCTCCGAGGGCTCAACGGGGTCCAGGCAGCACCAGCAGACCCTCAATGCCCCGCCCAAGCAGCTGCTTGAGCTCGAGAGGCACCGGAGCGCGGCGGCTGGACTGCAGGGATTGTCGGAGTCCTCTGGTCGGGGCGACGGCCAGAGGCTTGCCCGACCGGGCCTCTGCTTCTCTACGTGTTCGTGGAGGTGGTGTGGAGTGGTGCGTGGCTAAGAATCGACGAGATGGGCGCTATATATAGCTGGAGCGAGGGGGGGACGTGTCGCCGCCGGAGCTCTTGGGACACGCGGCGAACGATGACGAGAAGCTCCAATGAGAGTGGGCAAATGCTAAGCGTCAATGCAGAAGCTTGCCCACACTCGCGGACGAGCACAGGAGGCGGTTGGAGAAGTGGACAAGTGCACACACGCACTATGGCCTTTTGGATGCGACGTTCCCATGCTTGTTGCGGCGGCTCCAGCGTCGGAGAGCGCCAGGGAGCGGTCAAGGGTGATGGCTCGAAGCTTCCGGCGTGGTGTGGCAGTCGGCGTGGTGTGGCATTTGATTATTTTGAGATTTGATCAGAGGCATAAAGAAGATAGGTCACTTGGGTGGAAGTCAAGGATATGCCCAAGTGCCAAGTCCATTTGAAATGATTCAACTCCAATTCAAAACAGGGCAAAAACCTCGATAGAAACCAAGTCCGAAAAGAGAGAGAAGGCAAGTACGAAAAAAGAGGGAAGGCAAAATCTAGGTTGTCACATGCACCTATATAATTTGCCATTATATTAGGTGTGTTGGGGACACAAGAGATTTCTCGTATTTTGTTGCAGGGTCATTTGAGAGAGACCACCTTCATACTACACCTCTCTCGGATTGATAAACTTTAGGTCATCCACTTGAGGGAAAATTGCTACTATCCTACAAAACTCTGCGCTTGGAGGCCCAACACATGTCTACAAGAATAAAGTTGCATAGTAGACATCAAGCTCTTTTCTGGCGCCATTGTCGGGGAGGTTAGGAAACCGGCACTCACGCTACGGCAAGGAAGCTCTTTTCTGGCGCCGTTGCCGGGGAGGTGAGTGCATGAAGATATATCTTTAGATCTTGCAATCGAATATTTTAGTTTCTTGTTTTATCACTAGTTTGGTTTATAAAAGAAAACTACATAAAGAAAATGGAATTGAGGTTGCATCATATTATTGATCATCTTTATAATATCTTTCTTGAAAATGATGGATAGGAAAGTTGCGCTCAATTGTTAGAAGAAGAATTTAATAAAATGATTGGCATGAATTATGAGCATGATTGCAATGTTGCTAGTATTAGTTCTTTGAATATCCATGATGCTAGTGATATGCAAAGCCATAAGCTTGGGGATGCTATATTTGATGAAGATGATATTTTCGCTCCCCCAAGTTTTGGTGAGAAAATTTATTATGTTGAAAGCATGCCTCCTATATTTGATGATTATGGTGATGACATGTATTCTATAAAGAATCATGATAATCATGAAACTTGTCATCATGATTTTAATTTTCAATATCATGATAGTTATTTTGTTGAGTTTGCTCCCACCACCATTCATGAGAATAAATTTGCTTATGTGGAGAGTAACAAAATTTCTATGCTTATGTATCATGAAAAGAATGATTTATGTGATAGTTATATTGTTGAATTCATTCATGATGCCACTGAAAATTACTATGAGATAGGAACATATGCTTTTACATATTGCAATAATATCAAGTTTCCTCTCTATGTGTTGAAAGTTTTGAAGTATTGCTTGTTTTGCCTTCCTATGCTAGATGATTCTTGTTCCCATGAATTATTTGCTCACAAAATCCCTATGCATAGGAAGTGGGTTAGGCTTAAATGTGCTTTCCATGTGATTCATGATTCTCTTTTTCATGTTTCAATCCTTATCTTTTATGCGAGCATCATTAAAATCATCATGCCTAGCAAAAAGGCAATAAAGAAAAGCGCTTGTTGGGAGACAACCCAACACTTTTACCTACTGTTTTTGTGTGTTCACATGATTATTCTACTGTATTAATCATGTTTTATTGTTTTTGTTTCAATAAAGTGCCAAGTTAAGCCTTTGGGATCATGTTGGGTGATAGTTGATTTGATCTTGCTAAAAAACAGAAACTCTTGCGCTCACGAAAATAGCTCTCATTTTTAACAAAAGAGTGATTGTGAGTTGATTATTTTTTGAAAAAGATTAATATACAAATTTCTCACGTGGTACAATTTTTTCATAATTGTTTGAGTAGCAGAAGTATGGTTTGAGTACAGATTACTACAGACTGTTCTTCTTTTTGATAGATTCTGTTTTCAATGAATAGTTTGCTTCTTTCCTTGTTTCTATGGCTTATATTTCTCAATGTAAATTGTGGAAATGATATTATATAGTATGAATTGTGTGGAAACAATTATGAATCTTGTCTTTGACAGTACCAAATTGAAATGCTTTGATCTTTATCATACTAACCTATCTCACAAAGTTCCGTTAAGTTTTGTGTGATTGAAGTTTTCAAGTTTTGGGTGAGATGTTGATATGAGGAGAATAAGGAGTGACAATACCATAAGCTTGGGGATTCCCAAGGCACCCCCAAGGTAATATTCAAGGAAGATCCAAGCAACTAAGCTTGGGGATGCCCCGGATGGCATCCCCTCTTTCGTCTCCAACATTATCGGTAACCTCACTTGGAGCTATGTTTTCCTTCGTCACATGATATGTGTTTTGCTTGGAGAGTCAATTTATTTTGCTAGGATTTTCTTGCTCTTATTTAGAATAATGTTTTTCATCTTTTCTTTCAATAAAAGTGGCAATGATAGCCTTTGCCATGCTTATTTTGCAAGTATACTTGTTGCTGTTTGAAAACAGAAAGTTTATCGATGTTGCAAAAATTCCCTAGAAAATTCAGAATATGATAAATTGTTGAAACTTTTTGAAACGTAAGATCTGATAACTTTTCTACATTTTAATATTTTTCTCATAATTTTTGGAGTTACGGAAGTATGATGAATCTTGCATTCTTTACAGACTATACCGTTTTGGCAGATTGCTGTTATGTTTCCATTGTTTGCATATGTTTGCTTGTTTAATGATTCTATTTGAGGATAGGAGTATTAAATATGCAGAGGCATTTAGTATGCAATGTTGAATAATAATTTTATTGATTTTCTACAGTAGAGAATGATAAAGGTTTTGCATTGGTTTATACTAACTTATCTCACGAGTTCTTGTTAAGTTTTCTGTGTATGAAGTTTTTAAGATTTAGGGAAACCGTTATATAAAAGGAATTAAGGAGACACAAAAGATCAAGCTTGGGGATGCCCAAGGCATACCAAGCTAATATTCCAAGAAGTCTCAAGCATCTAAGCTTGGGGATGCCCCAGTAGGCATCCCACCTTTCTTCTTCAACGATTATCGGTCAGTATCGGTTGAGCCTAAGTTTTTGCTTCTTCACATAATGTGTGCTATCCTTGGAATGTCATTTTATTTTGTTTTTGCTTGCTGTTTTAATAAAATACTTAGATATGAAAGTTTTTGAATAAGAGAGAGTCCTCAAATAGCTACCTATTTACTTAACTACTCGCATGATCTTCACTTATATATTTTTGGAGTAGTTTGTCATTTACTCTTGAGCTTCACTTATATCCTATGAGTAAATCGTTGAATAAATTGAATATCATGAAGTTGAAACCATATCATGCCTAGTGGTAGCTTCACATTGGGTTTATAAAGTGAAATCTTTTGAGGCTTGACAATCACAATATTGGTCATACAAGCAATTCACGAATAATTAGTATAAGGAAGAGAACTATCACATGCAAATACACTATCCTGGAAATCTTTTGTGATTGTGAGCCCCATCAAAATATTATATGCCCAAATTGTTGACATTGGACAAGGAAGACAACATAATGATTTATGTATGTTCATATTCACATAGAAGTTATATTGTCATTGATCCTTCAACATGTGGTGCTTGCCCCCTATCTTTGCTAGCCAAGAATTCTGCACCACGTAGAGATACTACTTGTGCATCCAAAAACCCTTAAACCCAAATCTTAGTTTCAAGAGTCCACCATACCTACCTAAGGATTGAGGAAGATCCTTCAAGTAAGTTGTCATTGGTGCAAAAAGGCAATAAAAATTTCTTCTAAAAGTGTTAGATCATTTAGTGTAAGAGAAAACTGAGCATTGTGTGTACTTGTGATGGAAAAGAATAAAAGCAACATACTGCATAATAAAGGTTGCTATCATAAGGGGAAATATAACATGACGTTCTTTTGCACTAAGGGGTTGATCATACAAAAAAATAAGCGCATGGAAACCTCTGCTTCCCTCTACGAAGGGCATATCCTTTACTTTTATGTATTTACTTTTATTCAAAGAGTCCAAGTTTTTCTCTCTATTCCTTTTTATTTTTCTCCTTTGGCAAGCATCATGTGGTGAGGAAAGATCTAGGCACATATGTCCAATTGAATATGGGTAGCATGAGTTATTACTGTTGACATCACCCAAAGGTGAATACGTTGGGAGGCGAAATTATAAGCCCCTATCTTTCTTTGTGTCTGGTTGAAATGTTTTGCTCATGTGTATGCGGTGAGTGTTAGCAATCATAGAAGACTATAAGATGGCTGATTATGTGGAGCTCTTACTTAGACTCTGTTGAATAAGTTGAATTGCAATTGCTTGGTGACTGAGAACATAGGTTGTTGAGTTTCAAGAGAGTTCATTGTTTGAACCTAAACATGTGAATTGGTTGCTACTATAACATGAGAAGTTTTATAAGAAATAATTGTTGTTATGATGCTAGGAAAAGTGATTGAAATTATCATTGATCAAACTTATTCACTTTGCTAGCATTCACACTTCATAAATTTTTTCCTTTTCGTTTACCTACTCGAGGACGAGTAGGAATTAAGCTTGGCGATGCTGATACGTCTCCAACGTATCTATAATTTATGAAGTATTCATGCTAATATATTATCATTCCTGGATGTTTTACAATCATTTATATCTACTTTATATCATTTTTTGGGACTAACCTATTGACCCAGTGCCTAGTGCCAGTTGTTTTTTTTCTTGTTTTTTACATCGCAGGAAATCAATATCAAATGGAGTCCAAACACCGCGTAACTTTTTGGAGATTTTTTCTAGACCATAAGGAACCCAATGGGCTTGAGCTGCACCTGGGGGGGGGTGCCACAAGTGGGGTACAACCCACTAGGGCACGCCAGGGCCCCCTGACACGCCCAGGTGGGTTGTGCCCACCTCGGTGGCCTCCCGCACCCCCTCTTTGCACTATAAATTCCCAAATATTCCTAAACCGTTCGGGGTTAACCTAGATCAGAAGTTCCGCCGCTGCAAGGTATCTGTATCCGTGAAAACCAATCTAGATCCCGTTCCGGCACCCTGCTGGAGGGGGAAATCATCTCCGGTGGCCATCTTCATCATCCCGGCGGCCACCACGATAAGGAGGGAGTAGTCGGCTTTGTTAATATAGTCAGATCATATGATGTTTCTCCCCTCTATACTCTTGTTATGATGATTTGAATCTTTACCCTTCAAAGTTTTGTCTTGGCGGATTGAATATTCAGAGACAAGAACACATGATATATGTCCTGCAATATGAATACTTGAGCTGACAATGAGGTGTCTTATTGATTCACTTGATATGTGTTATGGCATCCAACTCATGGATTCCCGCAGTGATATTGGGGTAATCTATGCATAGGGGTTGATGCACGTTTTTCTCCGACAGAAACTTTGGGGTCTCTTTATAGTTCTTTGTGTGGATTGAGTATTATGAATATGAATTTGCTTTGGTGTTATGCTAGTACGAACTCTAGGATAGATCGAACGGAAAAAATAGCTTTGTGTTATTTTAGTACGAAATCTTGAATAGATCGAACGGAAAGAATAGCTTTGACGTGGTTTCGTGACCTACAAACAATTCCTATCTTTTGTTCTCCTTTAATAGGAACTCAGGAGCGATTCTTTATTGCACTTTGAGGGATGATCATATGATCCAACTATGTTAGCATTGTTGAGAGGTTGCACTAGCGAAAGTACGAACCCTAGGCCTCAATTTTAAGCATTGCAACACCGTTTCTGTGCCCGTTTACTATTTGCTACCTTGCTGTTTTTATTTATTCAGATTATAAAAATATATTTCTACCATCCATATTACACTTTTATCACCATCTCTTCGCCGAACTAGTGCACCTATACAATTTGCCATTGTATTGGGTGTGTTGGGGACACAAGAGATTTCTTGTATTTGGTTGCAAGGTCGTTTGAGAGAGACAATCTTCAACCTACACCTCTGACAGATTGATAAACCTTAGGTCATCCACTTGAGGGAAAATTGCTACTGTCCTACAAAACTTTGTGCTTGGAGGCCCAACACGTGTCTACAAGAATAAAATTGCATAGTAGACATCAAGCTCTTTTCTGGCGCCGTTGTCGGGGAGGTTAGGAAACCGACACTCACGCCACGACAATGAAGCTCTTTTCTAGCACCGTTGCCGGGGAGGTGAGTGCATGAAGGTATATCTTTAGATCTTGCAATCGAATCTTTTAGTTTCTTGTTTTATCACTAGTTTGGTTTATTAAAGAAAACTACAAAAATAAAATGGAATTGAGGTTGCATCATATTATTGATCATCTTTATAATATCTTTCTTGAAAATGATGGATCAGAAAGTTGTGCTCAATTCCACACCTAATCTCCAGCCCATTCCCCTACCTTTCGATCCCCAAGCCCGCATCAAGCGTCCCCTAGTTCACCGGAAAGCCATGGTGCGCTGCAAGATCACGTACTACAAGATGCTGATGCCGGAGCGCCGCGCAGAAATCGCGGTGGCGGTCGGTGCCACAGACCTTCATTTCCAAGCTCGCTTTGCGGCGGGCCAATCCCCAAGTTCTCTAGAGCGAAGCTACAAGGCGGAGGAAGCCAATCCAATGTTCATGGCGGAGGTCGCGGCGCAGAAGGCCCACGATGGGTATGAGACAATGGACGTCGACTTTGTGCCGGCGTCCGAGTCCCCCATGGTGCAGGCGGACCAGCGGTTCAACCTGCCAATACTAAAGGAGGACTGGGAGGCAAAGGCTCAACTCGACACAGAGCGTGCGCATGCCGCTGCCATCGAGGATCTCCTGCAGGCGGAACCGGATGTCGTGAACTGGGCGGTGGAGGCTAAACTTGAGGCGGAGCACGCAGATGCCGCTGCCATCGAGGCCCTCCTGCAGGCGGAACCGGACATCCTGGACTTGAACCGGGTGACAGAGGCTCAACTTGACGCGAAGCGCGCGGATGCCGCTCTCGTCAAGGCCCTCCTGCAGGCCGAACCAGACATCCTGAACTTGAACCGGGAGGTGGAGGCTCGACTCGACGTGGAGCGCGCGGATGCCGCTGCCATCGAGGCCCTCCTGCAGGTGGAACCGGACATCCTGGGGTTGAACCGGGCGGTGCTCTCGTTCGTGCAGAGCGACCGCACGCTCCGCGTGAATGAGTAGGTGGAGGCCGAGGACAACCACGGTGTGGAGACACACGTCGGCAGTTACGGCTGGTTCGTGCTGGCAGCCAAAGACGACGAAGCCGTCTCGTTCCGCGGGCATCGATAGTTTTTCTTTATGTTGTTATTTTTATGGATCTTTTGCTGTGTAAAAACATATATTGTTATGCAAGTCGCCTGACTTGGTCAGTCTACCATTTCAGGAGGTTGGATGAATATCCTACGTCTCCTAACCCTTCTTCCCCACCTCTTCTTCTTCCCCAACAAACCACCACAAGGGCCGTATGGATAGTCCCCAACATGCGGTTGGATAAGCATACTCTATGAACGAAAATTATGTGTCAGCGGTAGGATGACTGAGTTTGGTTTGTTCACATGCGACAACACGTGTCAGTGAGGGTGCGTTCCCTTGGTTGGGTTTGCGGCGTGCAGGAGCGACTGTGTGAGGGTGCAGTGCAACCGCGGAGTGCAGGAGCGACTGTGTGAGGGTGCGGTGCAACCGTGACAACCATGCGCAAGTATACCTCCTTTTCATTCTGAAAACTTTAGGCAAGCTTGGCAAAAATGCGTGGCGAAGTATGGCAATGCAAGGCCTAGACCCAAACAGGATAAGTACATACGTACTAGGAGTACTAGTGTTAAAAAAGAAAGGCGGGGTTTTCCTTCACGCGATTAATCGATACAAATCCTCGTTTCACGTGTCAATTAATGCGTATTTTTTCTCCAAAGCCCAAAGAGCTAACCATCTCACTCCTCATCGCTTGATTAATGCAGCGCCATGCAAACCAACCTTCTCACTTCTGCATGCATGCAGGGGATATTGATGTCCTTGGTTGTTAGTACGAGGCAAAGCCATCAATTTTGCCTCGATTAGTGTTAGTGGCCTTTTGCAAATTGTAATTTTGATATAGTGGCCTTGTGTACAAAAAAATGGAGGTAGTAACTATATTTGACTTCCTTCCCCATTGCGTCGGCACCATGACTGGGGTGCTTCACCCCGGCGGCTCTGCACTATATTCCAGTATGGCACATGGACCCGGTAGCTTGATGTCCCACATGTCGATGAAAGGGACTAGAAGATTTATGAAAGCGAGCGCTCCACTCTTACGATGGAGGAGTACATGACAGGACGGCCCAGTGAACTATCACTTATACTGTATAGTACTATAGTTTTGCTGTTTCGCACGATCCATCGATACAAACCCGATTAAACAGGAAAGGGCGGGATTTTTCCGCGCGGTAGATGATACTGGCCATACATTTCAAAGGCAATTTTAATGTATGCAAACTGAATAATTAAGTAACAATATGATATCTAGTAAAACTAAAAACACATATGATTTATTGTGTTAGAGTGTAGTAGTAGTGCTGTATTGCATAGTTGTTAGATGTAACATGCGAGAACGTGTAGAGATTAGTTTTGGAGGGCCTACAGAGAGAAAAGCGTAGTACGGTCACCGAACTTCAGAATAAGCTGATTACGGTCACTATATACGTTTTGCGGTGATTATACGGTCACTAGCTCATGGTTCAGCATCGGATTGCACTCTATTGACCGACCAAATAGTCTGCGTGGCACCATGTTGACTAGCTAAATTAACCATGTTCCTTGTGGGTCCCACCTGTCAGTTCGCATATGGAAAAGGTCAGATAAACACAAATTTACGCAGGCGCGACAAGACTCCAACCCATGCCGGGAATCACTTGGTTGTGTATGTGTCTGTCAGGGCTTGATGTGTGCGCATGCACGTGTAGGTTGAGCACTTGAGCGTGAGAGTGTGTGTGTTGGTCGTGTGGTGTACTGGTGTGTGCATGCATGCATGCGTGTGTGCGTGTGAGTGTTGCGTGCGTGTGTGGCTGCATGTGTACGTGTGAGTGTTGCGTGCGTCACTACTAGAAAAACCGCTACTAATGGCGCACCTAATTTGGCCATTAATGGCGCATCACCGGTGCGCCATTACTAGCACGCCATTAGTAATTTTTACTAATGGCGCACCAGTGGTGCGCCATTAGTATCTGGTATACTAATGGCGCACCACTGGTGCGCCATTAGTATAGGCCACGGTGCGCCATTAGTATGCCTCCCAGGGGCCATGTATACCCAGGTGCTTTGGATACTAATGGCGCACCACAACTGGATGCGCCATTAGTAACCACGGCATACTAATGGCGCACTGTCCTGTGATGCGCCATTAGTGATGCGCCATTTTGAATCTAGATCTGCATCGTGATTTTTTGCCTTTTTTTGCTCGTTTTTTTGCTTGTTTTTTGGCACGACAATATTCTCAAATTTTGTTCCTGTTTTTGGATCTTGTTGCCGTGGTCTTTTGCCGGAGAGGAGTTCGCCGGAGAGGAGGAGGAGGAGGTCGCTGGAGAGGAGGAAGGAGAAACCATGAGGGGATGGGAGGAGCTCACTGGAGAGGAGGGAGGAGGAGCTCACCGGAGAGGAGGGAGGAGGGAGAGGAGGGAGGAGGAGCTCACCGGAGAGGAGGGAGGAGGGAGAGGAGGGAGGAGGAGCTCACCGGAGAGGAGGGAGGAGGAGCTCACCGGAGAGGAGGGGATTTTTTGCCTCACCGGAGAGGAGGGAGGAGGGAGAGGAGGGAGGAGGAGCTCACCGGAGTGGAGGGAGGAGGAGCTCACCGGAGAGGAGGGAGGAGGAGCTCACCGGAGAGGAGGGAGAAGAAACCATGAGGGGAGGAGAGGGGAGGGGAGGTGGGAGGAGGGAGGAGGAGGTCGCCGGAGAGGAGGGAGAAGAAACCATGAGGGGAGGGGAGGGGAGGGGAGGGGAGGAGGGAGGAGGGAGGAGGAGGTCGCCGGAGAGGAGGAGGAGGTCACCGGAGAGGAGAAGTATGGTGGAGGAGAGAAGGGAAGATGAAATGAAGAGAGGAGGAGAGGACCAGCCATATATACGGCATACTAATGGCGCACCGCGGGCAGGTGCGCCATTAGTAATTTTTTTATTTTTTTTATTTATTTTGAATTTTGAAGGCGGGAAGATACTAATGGCGCACCACGGGCAGGTGCGCCATTAGTAATTGTTTTTTATTTTATTTTTTTGACTTATTTTGAATTTTGAAGGAGGGAAGATACTAATGGCGCACCATGGTCAGGTGCGCCATTAGTAACTTTTTTTTATTTTTTTGACTTATTTTGAATTTTGAAGGCGGGAAGATAGTAATGGCGCACCATGGGTAGGTGCGCCATTAGTAAGTTTGAATTTTTTGATTTTTTTGCCTCTCTAGATCTTAAAAGCCCCGTATCTTTTTTTCTGTTAGGTTTTTGAGGATTTTGAAAATGTTTAACGGGGTCCACCCCCCGTTAAATTTGGATGTAACTTTTCGAGTAGATGATTTTTCATATAAAAAACTTTTTCATCCGAGTTAGTATGCAAAAGTTATGCCCATTTTTACAAATTCTCGCGAGATTTTGCAAATGAAGTCAAAATTCATATTTGCAAATTTTCCCAACAACTAGGCCACATATCACATGGGAAACTTATTTTCTTTTATTTTTTTGACATTTTTATCATTTTCTTTTATTTTTTTTAAAACTGAAAAGGCGATCCACGGGGGGGGGGGGTGCATTCGGTGGAAGTGGTGGCCAAGGTTACTAATGGCGCACCGTGGCATGGTGCGTCATAACTAGTTTAACTAGTAATGGCGCACCACACCCACGGTGCGCCATTAGTATGTTTGGACAGGCGCACTAGTTCAAAAAAAAATTGGTACTAATGGCGCACCGTGGGCAGGGTGCGCCATTAGTAGTTTCAACACTAATGGCGCATCAGAAGGTGGTGCGCCATTAGTATATACTAATGGCGCACCACATGTCTGGTGCGCCATTAGTGTCATTTCCATCTATAGCCCTTTTCCTAGTAGTGCGTGTGTGGGTGCATGTGTTTGTGTGAGTGTTGCGTGCATGCAGTTCGTGTGCATGCGTGCGTGTATAATCACCACACCAGCTCCTGTGTGTTAAAACGGATGGCTCAACATACCAATACAAGGCCACCTTGTCCGCTATGCCCATGGTCATGACTTCAAACCACCGTCCAATATTTTTTTGTTGTTTGTTTTCATTCTTACTAGCTAGATGCCTGTGCGTTGCACGTAACATCAAGATGCATTTGTATGACTAGTTTATCTTGTGAGAGAAAAGGATGAATAAGGGAAGGCCTTATTTGCAAATGTGGAGAGGTATGTGGGTACCTTTTTGCAAAATTGCCATAGTTTCTTTCCTATCCGTCAGATATAAATCAGACGGCCTATATTGCAGGTTGGCAGGCACACCATCATCACCAACTCTGTTTTTTTATAAGAGTGTATTTTATAAGAGTGTAGATGTAGAGTAGATACAAGCCAACAGGTGGGCCTGATGGTAGTGAGATAATGTGATGCAACACTAGAGGTGCCACATGGAGCGTTTAACTGGTCAACTAGTCATGTCTTGAGCAAATACAAAGTTGTACGGTGAGCCCATGACTGTATAATAACCACAAAGCATAAATGGTGACCGTAATGAGTGGATTCTGAAGTCCAATGTACGTATCGTGCTTTCGCTTCAAATACAATGCTCGTCACTGTATATATTGCGAGAGAAAGATGAAACATGCATGAATGTGCTGGGGGCTTACTTTTAGAGGGCCTGGAGATAGTTTGTGTGCGTATGTGAAAGGGGCATAGAGGGGGGGGTATGCGATGGATAGTGAGATGCTCTTCGTTTCTCTTTATTATGACTAACTTTATATATAGTATAAAAATATACAAATTCACAGTGCGGAATAAATATCATTGTGGGCACCATGCAATGCAAATTAGCGTTCATACTCCTCCATATAACTTTGTAATGTTGTATATATGTAGAAATTTTAAAACAATTTTTTGGCCACACTTTATTCAAAAGGAATGTTGTATGCGAAATAAATGTGAAGAGAGGGCTTTTAAGATCAATGGGGTACGTGATGTAACATGTGTGAATGTGTAGTTGATGCATTTGGCAGGGCCTAGAGAGGTATGTGTGTGTATTATGTATTCGAGAGAGGGGCCGGCGGGGGGGGGGGGAGATAGCATGAGAAATGAGAGTGGTCTTGAGAGAGAGACAAATATGACGTCACGGCGAGAGATTCCCTTGAGTGTGTATATGCACGGGGGGGAGGGGATAGAGGCACCAGGAGAATTTTTTGTGTGTGTGGTGTTTGTGTTGGTATGTGTGGGTGTGAGAAGATAGCGAGACGTGGGGGCAGAGGGTGTGTCACCGCGTGAGGTCCGGTGGGTCGAGGTGAGGCCCTTCGTTCAGTTCCGTCCTGCGCCACATTGGTCGGCTCGTGACGCATTTAGGGAGACCCATGGATGACTAGTCGTACAAGACAAAGACAACAGAATTGTGAAGGACTCTATGTCCACTGACAAAGCCGGCTAGGATTTGTAACCCTAGGTTCTCGGACTAAGGTAACCCCTTTATCTCTGATATTACTATTCATCCAACCTAACTTTAAGGGGCATCCTACAGAATGCTCTACTAGAATCATACTCGTTGATTAGGAGGAGAGGTGTGAGACAATGCGTGAGAGACATGCCTAAAGATAATGTGCGTACAAGAGACACATAGGCAGGCCTATGTATATAGAAAGGGTCGATGGGGATTGTGCGTGAGTATGCTTGCGAGAGGAAGAGTGCTTGTGATAAAGGTTAGTGAAAATAGTCGTAAATGGTTACAAGACGGAGGGATGGTTATATCGAGGGCATGTGTGCGAGAAAGACACCTCGGGAGAGGGTGTGTGAGCATGTGTGAGAGACCACCGATGGAGAGTGAAACTACACGTAAAAGGCTGCTGTACACATTGATTAAAGATATAAATTGTATCAAAATATTAGGATGGGATCATGATATTTGCAATTCTCGTAAGGAATGGTCATTGATCCATCAGACATCTAGATTCTATCGAATTTGAGCATGTCTATGTTATTATTCGACACAATTGATCCACATAGTTAGTATTTTGAACTCTAGACAATGCATCACTTTAGCAATCGAATATAAACGTGAGTATAGTTCATGTTATATGTGTAAAGCACATTATACATACGAAAGTTACACAATGAACATTATAAATAGCTACCTATGAACTAGCATATATTTGAATTCAACTTAAGGTGGTTAAAAAAATCGAATTCAACATGAAGTCCATTCAATTATTTGAATTTGATATCATGGCATTTGTAAATCATACCTAAATTATGGGGGCACCAATCTTTGCTCTGATTTTGTACATAAGATCATATGTAGTCGTGTACAAAATAGATTCAAATTTAGCTCCTCCATTCCAAAATAATCGTAGTTATAGGATTTTCAAGTGTCAAAAATTCAAAAAGAAGAGGATAATTTAATGAGGTTTTCAAACATACAAGGTCAAATTTAACATTGTCTATTTAGGTCAATACTCAGAGTTCAAGAGTACTCTAAACGTGAATGCTTGTGTTTCAAAATTTTGAACAAAGCACCAAAAGAGCCTCTACTCGCCCGAAACCACGTGAGACCAATGTTTGGTAGTACAAGGAAATTACTTTTCTATAATAACCCCGACCCGTGAAACCTACCGGTCCGACGTCCAAAGGTCTAAACCGGGGTAGGTTTGTAGTTTCATCTAGACACCACGCAACCGCCTCCTAAAAAGATTCATACACAATGGCTGCCTAAGCACACATGCGTGTGGCAGAAATCGCTCCCGCCCACTATTTGGGACACCTGGGATTACCATCCTACCCCCGACCCGTAGTATGTATGAAATTTAAGAGGGGGCAAAGTTTGTACTTTCCCCAAATTTCAAACAAGAGCGTCCCATCTTATGTTCAAAAAAGCCAAAAACAAGCGCATCCCAGACCGAAACATGGTTCTCCCCCCTCCCCCTGCCCACCCGTCCGATTCCCCATTCATACTCCGTGGGTGCAAAAACTACCTCTCCACCAGCCGCGAAACCCCGCCATCCTCCGTCTGCCACCCCATCCCACCCATCAATCGCCGCCCTCGTCCATCCTGCCGGAGCCGATACCCCAACGTCGTCGTCCACCGCAACCTACAATGCCCTCCACAGCTAGTAGTTGAAGCCGAGGCCGAGCCATCCGTACCTGAGCCAGTTCAACCACGCCATCCTGTGCCTCACCGCTGCCGCTCCAACTTCGCCACTGTCCACCGCACCGGAGCTGTTCCTGCTATGTCGTCCTTCGCCGCCTCGGATCTGCTTCCCCTCCGCTGATATACGGACAAGACAACACAGTCAACAATTTGGCCATGGGTTCCAAAACATCGGTTCCCTTGGGAGAAAAAAGGAGATCGCCGCAACATATGGAGGAGACGACACTGGCAACCGGAAATGGTACTCCTCTTCCCTTATTCGTGCAAATCTTAAGTGTATGCTTGCACGGTATTCATCCCATAGAAGACACTAGTTGACCGCTTCTTCTTGATACTAGATGTTCCTAGTAACTCGCGATGCACAAGGTTTCTCCTCATATACTATTTCACCTTAGCTAGAGGTCCGTCGCCCCCTGGATTTCAATTCCTGGTCAGTTGATTTCCAATTAACGACATCATTCCCTGGCGTAATAAGCGCTAGTCCACCTATTAAGCAGGGGAAGCAGCGCCTCAGTGTTTATCTTAGGGGCGTGTGGGGCCTAGAGTTGCTGACGCCCAATCTGGAGGTCGCCTGGATTAAAGGGATGGCCTGGGGGGGGGGGGCTGCCAAGCATGGCGGTGGTGTGAGCTCGAGGGGAGGGCGGGGCGGCGAAGGCAGGGGTCTGGGCCGGTGGTCGCTGGCGGTTCGAAAAAGATCGTCAACAGTGACTGGTGGGAGGTAGACGAAGGCCATCTGCCTGTTCCTTATAGATCGGACGATTCATAAAAAAATTGACTGACCTATTTATTTTCAGTCGACTGTTATCTTGATATGACGACATGTGATGGTGTGCTGGAGGAGTAACTCAATTCCCTGTGCTCATATTACAAAATCATACGGAGTAGAATCTAATTTTGTTTGCCATGCAATGTTGTAGAGCTATCATATGTCTCCTGTCATTTATGTTTCAGCCACCTGCTATCTGCTACTTTTACAGTGCACTAGTTCTGCACACACTTCACCCTTACTCTCACTATTGTGTTTTTATGCAAGGGTATTTCAGACTCTGCTGCCAAGAGAAAAGAAAAGAAGAAAAGAGAGAAGTCGCTCGAGCATTGTACGTAGATAGGCCAGACACGTTTATCCCTTATAAAGGGTGCAGTGTCAGCAGATGGAGACAGTAAACGTAGCTCTGGAGTTGATGACCTCGCTCGCAATGAACCACCATCCCAGGTGCTTGCTTTAACTTCGCGGTGTCATATGTGGTTGCATGTTCCATATGGTGTCTAGCTTGTATTTGAAAGGCCGAAGTCGGTCTTTATTAAGATAAGGAAAGATATTTTTTACATGAACCACCATCCCGTGAGCACCAGAAGACAAATAGCTAGTCAGGGCACTGGCCGAGCCAGTGACAAGCCCCGCAAAGACGGGCATCACCAGGAAGCCAACTAAAAAGCCGCGATGGTGGCGAAGCAGCCCGCCTCGCACCAGGCTCTTAGGTCCTAGATGATCATGCTCACCACCCCAGTCGGATGTCTAGCTTGTATTGCTTCCAATTTGGTTAAATTGCATCTGCTTAGCTTACACATTATACCTTTGAATATGACATGCCTTTCTGTTTTTGGTACATACTAGTACATCTGTGCATTAACCATGTCCTTACATCAAACTAATGTTCTTGTGTATCCCTCATCAGTCACTTATGATGAGGCAGTCAGGCAAGTGGACTACTCCTCATTTAAAGAATGCAGCGTCAACCTCCCGACATGATTCTCAAGAAACAACAAGGCTAGATGAAGATAGTGGATGTAGCTCTGTAGTTGATTACCGCATTTCCCCTACACTAGCATTGCAGGTGCTTGCTCTAACTTGGCAGCGTGATATGTGGTTGCATGTTGCATATGGTGTCTAGATTGTAATTCTTCCAATCTGGTTAAACTACATGTGCTATTCTGCTTAGCTTATACATTATACATGTTAATGTGACATGCCTTCCAGTATTTAGTTCATAGTACATCTGTCTATTAAGCATGTCCTTACATAAAACTATTGTTTTTTTGTATCCCGCGTCAATCAATATGATGAGACACCTTTAGTATGTGCAGTGCAATATTAGTTGCATCTTTCATATGATTTATAGCATGCGTTGCTTCTAATTTGTTGAAATTCCATTTATGATGGGACGCTTTTAACTTGGCAGAGTCATATTGGTTGCATATTTCATGTGGTGTCTAGCTTGCGTTGGAACGATTTCCGCTTAGTTTACACAAACAATTGTGAACATGCCATGCCGTCCTATTTTTCATACATATTCCATCCTGGTATCATGTGTTTGCCTTACATCAAAGTAGTGATTGTCAGTATCATGAATGAATGAGTTCTGAAGAGAGAATTTTATTGCTTTTTCTTGTCGGTTTTACTTGACAATTCGAAATCAATAAAGCGGAAGGAGGTTAGCAAGGCAGCGGATAAAGGTGCTCCTTCCAAACGGAGGGACTCTACAGTTTCTACTCCTTCATCCCCCCAAGATGATTTCCAAGACAACACATGCATAGACACTCAACGTAGCTGTGTTTATGATGAGCACGTCTCCCCTAGCGCACCATAACCGGTGCTCCCTCTAACTTGGCACATTTATATGTGGTTGCATGTTATGTGTGATGTCTAGCTTGTATTGCTTCTAATTTTGTTCAATTACATATGCTTACTTGACACATTATACTTGAATAAGACATGTGTTCCTGTTTCTAGAACATACAATATCTGTCTATCACACCATGTTCTTACATCAAATTACTACTGTTGTGTAACCTGCAACAATCACTTATCATAAGACACATTTGACTTCAGAGTGTGATGTAGGTTACATCTCGCATTCTTTTCTAGCTTGTACTAATCATTTGTTGAAATGGCACTTATGACGAGACAATTTTAACTTGGTAGAGTGATATTCGTTGCATCTTTCATATGGTGTCTAGCTTTAATTGCTTCTAATTTGTTGAAATGCCTTCTCCTTAGTTTACATATCATAAGCTGTGAATACGCAATGCTGTGAATATGCAATGGCACTAATGACGAGAGACCTCTAGCTTGGTAGTGTGATGTTGTTTGCATCTTGCATATGTTTATTTCTTGTACTGCTTCACATTTGTTTAAACACCATTTATGATGAGACACTGTTAACTTGGCAGAGTGATATTTGTAGCATCTTTCATATGGTATCTACCTTCCATTGCATTGCTTCTAATTTAGTGAAATGTCTTGTGCTTAGTTTACACATCATAGTTCTGGTTATCTCTTCCGTCCTGTTTTTTTGTACATATTACATCCTCCTATCATGTGGTTGTCTAACATCAAAGTTCAGTTCATCTGTATCATGCATCCATTTGTTCTGAATAACTAAATTATTATTCGTTTTTCTTGTCGGCTTGACTTAACATGGCACAGAGAAATAGGAAGAAACACAGAATGGCAGGGAATGGGAAGCGGAAGAATCCTGCAGATTCTGCTGGTACTGATGGTGCAATAGAAGGTCAAAGTCCAGCGGAAAATTCTACAAGCAAGGTATCCCATGCTACACGAGCTGCAGAAAAAGCCAAACAGAAACAAATAGCTACCACCAAACAAGCAGAGACAAACCTAGTTCTTGCAACACCTTCCACAGTACTACCAGCTGCACGAGTTACTCGTGCATCAACTGAGCTAGCAGTACGTTCCCAAGCTCCCTTGCCACCTGACACTACTTCCCAAGCACTCTTGACACAAGACGAGTTGGCAAGATCAGATGAACCTTGTGAGCTTCAACAACAAGAAGGTAGTTGCTGGAGTCAAGTTACAGTTGCATGCTTCTTTATATGTAGTCTCACAGTTTGATGTACACTAACACTTCCTATGTTCGTTGTTGGACTAGCACCTAGGCACAAGAGGAAACAAACATTATGGATAATGCTCGATAGGTTAAATAAATCTAGAGGCGGAAGAATGGAGATCCATTTTGAGGTAGGTTTAAAAAGGCCACTGTCGGTGTACAAAAGTAGGGGCTCTGCTTTTGACCCCTTTACTTGTGCACGGGCAGTCAGAGCCACCCGCCACGACCACGCATAGCAGGGCAGGAGAGGGAAGCCGGAAAGAAGCCGAAGGCACAAGACGAACAAAGCAACATCAAGGACCAAGGCGACAAAGGTCACACGGGCAACGCAGGTTGCCCCGGCAAGGACCCTTGCCGAGGGCAGCCTCAGCGGCCCCGGTAAGACCCTTGCTAGGGCAGCTCATCCACACCAGCCGAGCGAGATGCCTTCGAGCCCACCAACACTGTGAATGCATTGGGACAGAGCTCTGGAGGCACCTCCGTGGTGGCATGCAGATCTTTGTGAAGACAAAGAACAGTCAAGAACAAATGAGGACAGGAAGGCAACAATCCTGGGCAATATTCTTGCCAAGGAAGCCCACGAGACCCCCGGCAAGATCCTTGCCGGGGACGACGGCGTGCCATGGCAGGACCCTTGCTGGGCCACCCGGCAAGACCCTCGTCAAGCGCGCCAGCAGGGCCACCGCCAGGCTCGCGCCATCAAGTCTCCACCGCTGCCGTTCGCATGCAGCTGCCGACCCAACTAGCTGGGCAGGCACCTGCGTGGCAACATGTAGCCCTTCGTGGAAGCTCCACCACCGCACCACCTCAGCTGCCTGCCTGCCTACATGGCACTATATGCACCGCTGGCCAGGGCGCGTGTCAAAGCCAGGAGGGGCGGCGACGGACGGGACGGGCCTCACCCCTGTCCCCGATAAAGTGAAGGGACACCTAAGCCCCGCATTTAATGCACTTTGTCCTGTAATATCAGCAATAAGCTCATAACGATGTAGCACTTTCCACCTCCTGTGTGCCACTGTGGCAGCCCCTTTCGCCTATAAAAGGAGGCCCAAGGCGCACGGGAGAAGGATTCGGCTCTTTGGAACCTGGCAACACCCAGAGCTAGTTCAAGAGCTCAATAACACTAAATACATCCACCAAAGTAGGATCGTAGGGTTTTACGTATCTTTGCAGCCCGAACCTGGGTAAATCCCCTTTGTGCTGTCTGCTAGTCCCGCTCTTCTCACGATCCCACGCCCCGCAACCGTAGTAGGGATTCTTATGATCCCATAGGTGTCATTTCCCACCGACATCTTTGGCGCGCCAGGTAGGAGAGGCAAATTGTGAGAATCTGGTCTAGTGGTAGGCCTAGCAGCTCATCATCACCATGGCTCCTAAGAATAAGACGACCACGACGATTGGCTCGTCCGGGACCAGACTGTCGTCGCCGATGCAGGCCAGTAGTGGGCTAGTCGCGGAGAGAACCCGTGGCGCGGCCCGCGAACACCCACATCGCCCTGGCAGTCCAGGCCCGGTGGGCGGCATCACCTGTACGACGGGCGACGAGCCGCGCGACGCCGGCCCCAGAGACGATGTCGGACCCCCCGCAAGCGGCACAGGGCCCTCCAGGGGCGTCGTCGTGCCACCAACCAATGGCGTGGCGACCTCCAAGACACCAACGCCAACACCCATGGCGCGCTCTTCTCAAATCATACGCGATGAGCAGCACCGTCCTGCTGGTGACCCAGGGCGCCGCCCTGAGAAGAGCCCTATGCGTCCTTCGCAGGATGAGGGAGGCCAGCGTGCACGCTGGGGCGCTGATGAAGGTGGCGGGCGGCTGCGGAGCCGTGATGAGGCTCCTTCTAACATGGTTAGAAGTCGAAGCGCATCACGGTCCACCCAACTCTCGCCGCCACCCACGCCAGCAGAAGCACTGGCACGCGCGCAACTCCTCCTCGACTTCCCCCCCATGGCGGAAAGTTTGCCGAGTGGAGGGCCACCGTCCGGAGCCTCGTCGGCATCGCCAACAACGATGAGTTGCAATCGGCGAAACCCATGGGTCGTCGCTTTGTCGAGCCACCCCCTGCTAGCAGGGGCCGAGCCAAAGGTGATGCGGCTACGGTGTACTCCCCTCCTCAGCACCGGCTGCCGCGGGCGACGACTCGTCGTGACGATGCTCGTCATGATATCTCCATCGCGTCATCCGACCCGTGAACCAACCGCGATCAGTGCCAAGTCCTTAGGGAGTGGGCTCATGAGGATGCTCGAACCACCATCGAGCGCCGACATGACGCGCGCCACCAGTCGGACAGGCGGGCAGGGCCCGCTATGGACCACCCAGCGCCGTGAGGCTACGGTGGCCTACCCTACGAGGTGGGTTGTTCGGCTTTCACCCGTGAGCTGCGGCAGTTCCAGTGGCCCTCCCACCGCACTTTCAAGCCCGATGTTGGCGAGAAGTACAACAATAAGACTCACCCGTCAGAGTTCCCCAGCATCTACACCATTGCGATGCAAGCTGCTAGGGCCCGCGGCGATAAGGTGCTTGCCAACTACTTCCCGTTGGCACTCAATCCTAATGTTATGTCATGGTTGATGCACTTGCCGATGGATTCCATCTCTTCGTGGGAGGATCTGTGCCATGAGTTTGTTGGCACCTTTACCGAAGGTCACCAAGCTCATGGCCAGGCGAGTGATTTGCACATCATCCCCCAGAAGGAAGGAGAAAACTTGTGCAAGTACATCCAAAGGTTCAGCCGGGTGCAGTACAACATTCCCGATGTTCATCCTGCCGCCATGATCAGTGCGTTCCACCAGAATGTGCGCAACCGCAAGATGCGCGAAGAGCTGGCAATGAACAAGGTCAAGGATGTGGCCGAACTATATGTCCTGGCCGATCGATGTGCTCACGCTGAAGAGGGAAGGAGTACCCTGGCGAAGATGCCGGCATGGAAACTGACTCCACTGGCGATACTGCCACCCCAGCAAAGAAGGGTCGGTACCGTATCAGGAAACGCAAAGGCAAGGCTGTGCTTGCCGTCGAGGGATCCGATGACACCGACATCACCAAGAAGACCAAGGCAAGCGACCCTGGCAAGGAGGTTGCCAGTTTTTTTGCTTGCCAGGCCCTGGCGGCCACCGACAAGCCAGGAGGCTCTGACAAGCAGTATTGCAAGATCCACCGCACCAAGGGCCATGACCTCCAACACTGCCGGCAAGTAGAGCCGCTCGCTGAGAAGCAGAAGGCCGAGTATGAGCGGCGGGACAAGGAGAAGGGCCAAGATGGCGCCGAAGGGTCCGGCAAGAAATGTGGCGGCCAAGGAGGTCGCCGCGGCAAAGATAGTCAGTAGGAGAGGCCCGCCCGGGGCCGCGACAAGAAGCAAGAAGATGATGATCACGACGGGGACAACGAGTCCAACGATCACGAGTTCCAGAAAGCCATAGAGGCCATGTGCATCGATGGTGGCGCCTCACTGCATACATCTCACCGACAGCTCAAGCAGTGGGCGCGTGAGATCACAGCGGTGGAGCCATCGTTAGATGCACGGAAGCCGCTGAAATGGTCCTGCACGCCCGTCATCTTTGACACCGAGGACCACCCTGACCGCACTACTGAGGTCGGGTGCTTGCCGTTGTTGGTTTCCCCAACGATCCGCAACCTCAAGGTGACAAAGATGTTGGTCGATGGCGGGGCCGGCCTGAACTTGATCTCTCCTGTTGTGGTCAAGAAGCTGTAGATCCCTGATGGAGACCTTGAGGAGACGGGCATGTTCCAAGGGGTTAACCCGGGGAGGAGCCAGCCAAAGGGAAAGGTCACGCTTCCTGTGACCTTCGGAGGCGAGCTGAATCACAGGACAGAGAGGATTGTTTTCGATGTAGCCAAGATCCCCTTGCCTTACAACGGGATCCTCGGCTGCCCGGCACTAGCCAAGTTCATGGCGGCTTCACATTACGCCTACAACATGCTGAAGATGCCCGGGCCGATGAACATCATCACCGTCCCTTCCGACAAGAAAGACGCGCTGATTTGCGCCGACCAACTCTACCGGGAGGCAGTTGCAGCAGCTGCTGCTAAGACACCTGCTCCTGCCGACGGAGCCTCGGGCGGGAAGAAGACCCGTGAGACCCCTCACACCCACTCCGGCAAGCGCACCTCTTCGGGGTGTTGCGCTACCATTGAGGACGTGCCAGAGAGCTCTGCTGACAAGAGCAAGAAGTCCAGAGCTGCACCGCCAGAGACCAAGAAGGTGCCCGTCAAGGAGGACGGCACGTGTGGAGCTTTCACCATAAGCTCCACCCTCGACAGCAAATAGGAAAGCGAGCTCGTCACTTTCCTGCGGGCGAATGTCGATGTGTTTGCATGGCAAGCCTCCGACATCCCCAACGTTCCCAGGGAAGTGATTGAGCACCACCTTGCTGTCTGTCCTCAGGCGCGTCCCGTCAAGCAGAAAGTCAGGAAGCAAGCTCTAGAGAGGCAAGAGTTCATCACAGAAGAAATCAGGAAGCTAGAGGCGGCAGGCTTGGTTAGAGGAGTGCTCCATCCGATGTGGTTGGCCAATCCAGTAGTAGTGCGCAAGGCAAACGGGAAGTGGAGACTGTGTATTGATTACACAGACATCAATAAGGCTTGTCCAAAGGATCCCTTCCCATTACCGCGCATCGTCCAGATTGTTGACTCCACGGCAGGGTGTGACCTGTTATCATTCCTCGATGCCTACTCAGGATACCACTAGATCTTCATGACAAAAGAAGACGAAGAAAAGACAACGTTCCCCATGTGGTATGTATTGCTTTTTACAGATGCATTTTGGGTTGAAGAGTGCTGGCTCAACCTTTGCAAGGGCAGTCCAGATTGGTTTTGAACCCCAGCTACATAGAAATATGGAAGCTTATATGGATGACACAGTGGTCAAAACCAAGGACAGAGCAACGCTCGTGCAAGACTTGGAGGAAACCTTTGGAAACCCGCGCAAGATCAACCTCAAATTGAACCCTGAGAAGTGTGTCTTCGGTGTCCCATCCGGCAAGCTTCTCGGGTTCTTTGTGTCATAGCGCAGGATTGAGGCGAACCCAGACAAGATTAAGGCCATCGAGCAGATTGAGGCACCCAGAAGGATCAAGGACGTGCGTTGGCTCACCGGGTGCGTTGTCTCCATGAGCCGATTCATCTCCAAATCCGCGGAGCGTGCCCTTCCTTTCTTCAAGATCTTAAAGAAGATGGGCCCAGTGGAGTGGACCCCAGAGGCCGAGGCGGCGTTGCAAGATTTGAAGAAGTACCTCTCCTCTGCCCCGCTGCTGGTTGCGCCTAAACCACAAGAGCCGTTGCTGCTATACCTAGCAGTAACAAATCATGTGGTTAGCGCCGCATTAGTGGCACAGAGAGAGGTCGACGAAGAGGCAGCAGCAGCGGCAGAGTCAACAGTTGGCGGGTCAGAACCCTCCCCAGTAGGGCTTGGTCTCGGCAAGACTGAGTCCCCGGCATGGCTCGATCCCGGCAAGGCCGACGCCGATGCGGCATGGCCCACACGGCCAGATGAAGTTGCGCAAAGGAAGAAGATGGTGCAGCACCCGGTTTACTTTGTCAGCTCCCTTTTACAGGGAGCTAGGTCGAGGTACTCAGGTGTGCAAAAATTGCTCTTCGGCCTCCTTATGGACTCGAGGAAGTTGCATCATTACTTCCAAGCGCATGAAATCACCATAGTCACCCGCCTCCCGTTGCAACGGATACTGCACAATCCAGACACAACGGGGAGGATAGTGGAATGGGCCCTGGAGCTGTCAAGTTTCGGTCTAAAGTTTGAAAGTACCTCGACGATCCAAAGCAGAGTCTTGGCGGAGTTTGTTGCAGAGTGGACCTCGACGCCTGATGAAGAGGTACAAGAGACCACTCTCCCCAGCGAGGAAACGAGTGGCAACTGGATCATGTACTTTGATGGGGCTTTTTCGCTGCAAGGCGCCAGTGCTGGTGTACTGCTTATCACACCCACCGGGGAGCACCTCAAGTACATCATCCAAATGCACTTTCCCCGGGAGATGTCAACCAACAACACCGCCGAGTACGAGGGTTTGCTTGCTGGTCTCAGGATCGCGACGGACCTCGGAGTCAAAAAGCTCATCGTCAGGGGAGACTCGCAACTCATCGTCAGGAAGGTCAACAAAGATTATCAAAGCCCGTTGATGGAAGCCTATGTGGACGAAGTGAGGAAGCTGGAGGAGCGCTTTGATGGTATACAAGCTAAGCATGTCCCTCTAGCGGGGAATGACGTCGCCGACTACTTGTCAAAGCGTGCTGCCCTCAAGCTACCTGTGCAACCAGGTACTTTTGTGCTTCAGCTGACCCAACCATCCGTCAAACCATCAGCCGGGCAAAACAAGCGGAGGAAGCTAGGCCCCAGCAAGTACTTCCCCTCCGAGCCTCCCGGGGCCGCTGGCGAAGGTACTGCTGTGGATGCCAGCCTTGCCGCGGAGCTGCCCACTCCGGTAGGGCCTGAGGCCATGGCCGTAGAGTCGGCCGCTCCCGCGGCAGAAGAGATGCCTCTAGTCCTTGCCGTCGAGCCGCAGGTTCCAGCATGGGCACAACATACTGTCCGATTCCTCCAAGTAGGAGAGCTTCCTGAGGAGCAGGAAGAAGCGGAAAAAGTAGCCCACCGGTCTGCTCTGTATCAATTCGTTGACAACGTTTTGTACAGAAGGAGACCGAATGGGGTGAAATTGAAGTGCATCTCCCGAGAGGAAGGACTAGAGTTGTTGGCAGAGATACATGGAGGCATATGTGGCTCCCACATAGGGTCAAGGGCCCTTGCCATCAAGGCTTTCCGGCAAGGCTTCTTCTGGCCCACCGCCCTCCAGGATGCAACGACACTAGTAACCAACTGTGAATCGTGCCAGTTCCATTCAAAGAAGCTTCATCAACCAGATCAAGCCCTTCAAACCACCCCTCTCTCCTGGCCCTTCTCGGTCTGGGGGCTCGATATATTGGGCCCCTTCCCCCGTGCCATCGGGGGCTTTGAGTACTTGTACATTGACATCGACAAGTTCAGAAAGTGGCCAGAGGTGGAGGCAGTGAGGAAGGTGACAGCGCAGTCAACCATCAAGTTCTTCAAGGGACTAATTTGCCGTTTTGGGGTGCCCAACAGGATCATCACCGACAACGGCACGCAGTTCACAAGCCATGCCTTCATGCAATACATTCAGGATCTCGGCAACAAGGTCTGTTTTGCTTCCGTAGCACACCCACGGAGCAACGGCCAAGCGGTGAGAGCAAATGCTGAAGTCCTGTGAGGCTTAAGAACGAAGACTTTCGATAGGCTACGCAAGAGTGGAAGGCGCTGGATTGATGAGTTCTCAGCGGTTGTTTGGTCAATCATGACGACACCGAATCAAGCCACCGGCCAGACACCCTTTGCCCTGGTTTACGGGGCAGAAGCAGTTATCCTCACAGAACTTATACACGGGTCACCTTGAGTGCTTGCTTATGATGAGTTTGAGCAAAAGAGACTGCGGCAAGATGACGCAACGCTCCTTGAGGAAGATCGTCTCCGGGCAACTGTGAGAGAAGCACGCTACCAACAAGCCTTCCGCCGCTACCACAGCCACAAGGTTCATGCCCGACGCTTTGAGGAAGGCAACCTTGTTCTTCGGCACGTTCAGTCGGCCAAGAATTCCAACAAGTTGACGCCAAAGTGGGAAGGCCCTTATCGGGTAACACGAGTCACTAGGCCCGGCGCAGTCCGCCTGGAGACTGATAATCCCCAAGTGCAGGGAATCATCGTAGCAATTCCCAAAGGTGTAAGTGATAAGAATGGAGTGTCGAACCCACAAGGAGCTAAAGGTAAGATCAATATTCTCTCAAGCCCTATCTGCCACTGATACAACTCTACGTGCACCTAACGTTTGCTTCCAACAAGAAACAAGAAATAAAACTGTGTTGTGAGTATAAAGAGGATAACTTTGTATGATATCGGAGAGCTAAAATATAAAAGTAGGTGTTGTTATCATAAAGTTAGAATATAATACTAAATAATATAAATAGCGAGTGTGGAATAATGGTGGATCGGTGTGCGGAATTGTCCTAAGCAATTGTTAACAAGATCGATAGTCGTCATTGCAATTTCATATGAGGGAGAGGCATAAGCTAACATACTTTTCCATCCTTGGATCATATGCACTTATGATTGGAACTCTAGCAAGCATCCGCAAATACTAAAGATCATTAAGGTAAAAACCCAACCATAGCATTAAAGCATCAAGTCCCCTTTTATCCCATACGCAACAACCCCCTTACTCGGGTTTGTGTTTCTGTCACTCTAGCAACCCACTATAAGCGAATCATGAACGTATTGCAACACCCTACAGCGGGAATCCCTCACGCTTGCGCGACACGGAGGGCACCATAGGACAGCACCAAAATAAAACATACAACTCGTACCAATCTAGATCATCAATCAACTCAAGGACAAAAGATATCTACTCAAAACATCATAAGGATGGCAACACATCATTGGATCATAATATGTAGCATAAAGCACCATGTTCAAGTAGGGATTACAGCGGGGTGCGGGAGAGTGGACCGCGTAAAAGAGATGAGGATGGTGATGATGATGGTGATGTTGATGAAGACGATCACCGCGGCAATGATTCCCCTCCCGATGGCACTCCGGTGCCACCAAGAGAGAGGAGGAGAGGTTCTCCCCCTTGTGCTTCCTCCTCCATGGCTTTCCCCCTCTCGTCCTTGGCCTTCATGGTGATGATGGCCCCTCTGAGATCCTCCTCCATGGCCTCCGGTGATGATGGCCCCCTCCGGCAGGGTGCCAGAGAGGGCCTAGATTGATTTCTCGTGGCTACAGAGGCTTGCGGCGGCGGAACTTCCGATCTAGGTTAATTCCCGAAAGTTTCAGTATTTATAGGAATTATTGGCGTTGGTTTCACGTCAGGGGGGTCTCTGGGCCATCCACGAGACAGGGGGGCACGCCCCCCTAGGGGCGCGCCTTCCTATCTCGTGGGCAGCCCGGAGCTCTTCTGGCCCAACTCTGATGCTCCGTGGTCTACTTTTGGTCCATAAAAAATCCTCAAAAATTGGCATGTCATTTGGACTCCGTTTGGTATCCCTTTTCTGTAAAACACAAAAACAAGGAGAAAACAGAAACTTGCACTGGGCTCTAGGTCAATAGGTTAGTCCCAAAAACCATATAAAATGATATATAAATGCGTATAAAACACCATAGATGGGTAATATAATAGCATGAATACTTCATAAATTATAGATACGTTGGAGACGTATCAGCATCCCCAAGCTTAATTCCTGCTCGTCCTCGAGTAGGTAAATGATAAAAGAAATAATTTATGAAGTGTGAATGCTAGTAGGTGCACAAGTTTGATCAATGATAATTTCAATCACCTTTTCTAGCATCAATATGTGTCATAATAGTAGCTTATCTCATAAAACTTTTCATGATCAAGTAACAATCTATTCACAATGTCAAGTATGGTTCAGAAACTTCATTGAGAACTAACAAACTATAATTTCAGTCATTGAAGCAATTGCAATTTATCATAACATCAGAAAGAGTCAAGAATAGAGCTTTTCAGCAAGTCCACATACTCAACTATCATATAGTCTCCTACAATTGCTAACACTCACGCAATACTTGTGGTTATGGAGTTTCAGCCGGACACTGAGAAAGATAGGGGCTTATTGTGTTGCCTCCCAACGTATTCACCTTTAGGTGATGTCAACAATAATAGCCCATGCTAACTTACATCCAATTGGATATATATATCATGATCTTTCAAACACGAGGAGCTTGCCAAAGGATAAAATGAAAAAGGGAAAGGTGAGGATCACCTTGACTCAAGCATAAAGTAAAAACATAAAGTAAAAGATAGGCCCTTCGCAGAGGGAAGCAGAGGTTGTCATGCGCGTTTAGAGTTGATACACAAAATCTTAATGCAAAAGAACGTCACTTTATATTGCCCCTTGTATGTGGACCTTTATTATGCAGTCCGTCGCTTTTATTACTTCCACAACAAGATCGTACAAAGCTTATTTTCTCTGCACTAATAAGTCATACATATTTAGAGA
This sequence comes from Triticum aestivum, assembly GCF_018294505.1. NCBI lineage: Eukaryota > Viridiplantae > Streptophyta > Magnoliopsida > Poales > Poaceae > Triticum > Triticum aestivum. The sequence continues at coordinate 480,625,390 of NC_057804.1, read as the reverse complement.
GCAATTTTTATTGCTTGCACCGATGACAACTTACTTGAAGGATCTTACTCAATCCATAGGTAGATATGGTGGACTCTCATGGCAAAACTGGGTTTAAGGATATTTGGAAGCACAAGTAGTATCTCTACTTGGTGCTAGGAATTTTTGGCTAGCATGAGGGGGAAAGGCAAGCTCAACATGTTTGGAAGGTCAATGACAATATACTTTAACTGAGATGTCGGAAAACATAAACCATTACGTTGTCTTCCTTGTCCAACGTCAACTCTTTTAGCATGTCATACTTAATGAGTGCTTCACAATCATAAAAGATGTCCAAGATAATATATTTGTATGTGAACCTCTCTTTCCTTATTACTTCCTATTAATTGCAACGATGACCAAAACTACGTTTGCCAACTCTCAACAACTTTTATGCCTCATACTTTCTATGTGTGAAGTCATCACTAACCATGTTATAAGCATATGAAACATATAAAAATTCAGATTTATGACATTCAACTTATTCAACAATTTTCTCAAAGGATAAACATGAAGAACATGAGTAAATGACAAACTACTCCAAAAGATATGAGTGAAGGACACTGAGTAGTCAAATAATTAACTAGCCATGGAAGGGTTCCCCTTTTTTATTCAATAATTCAGATCCAAATATTGTATTCAAACAGCAAGTAAAATTGAAATAAAATGACATTGCAAGGATAGCACAACTCATGTGAAGAAGAAAAAACTTAGGCTCAACCGATACTAACCGATAGTTGTTGAACAGGAGAGGTGGGATGCCTACCGGGGCATCCCCAAGCTTAGATGCTTGAGACTTCTTGAAATATTATCTTGGGGTGCCTTTGGCATCCCCAAGATTGAGCTTTTATGTCTCCTTAATTCCTCTCATATCACGGTTTCTCTTTTTATCATAAGCTTCATTCACAACAAACTCAACAAGAACTCGTGAGATAGGTTAGTATAAACCAATGCAAAACCTTATCATTTTATACTGTAACAAATCACTCAAATTATTATTCAACATTGCATAATAAATGCCTCTGCATATTTAATACTTCTATCCTCAAATAGAATCATTAAACAAGCAAACATATGCAAACAATGCAAACATAACAGCAATCTGTCAAAACAGTACAGTCTGTAAAGAATGCAAGAGTATCAATACTTACCTGACTCCAAAAATTATTAACTAAAATTACCACTGTAATAAATTTATCAGATCTTAATATGCAAAAAGATTCAACGTTAGAAAATTCTCTGACTTTTCTAGGGATTTTTTGCAACAGCGGTAAACTTTCTGTTTTGAAACAGCAACATGTATACTAACAAAATAAGCATGGTAAAGGCTATCCTTGACATTTTTATTGAAACTAAAGATGCAAAACTTTATTCTAAATAGCATCAAGCAAATACTAACAAGATTAAATGACGCTCCAAGCAAAACACATATCATGTGCTGAATAAAAATATAGCTCCAAGTAAAGTTACCGATGAATGAAGACAAAAGAGGGGATGCCTTCCGGGGCATCCCCAAGCTTAGGCTCTTTCTTGTCCTTGAATATTACCTGGGGGTGCCTTGGGAATCCCCGATCTTAGTCTCTTGCCACTCCTTATTCCGTAGTCCATCGAATCTTTACCCAAAACTTGAGAACTTCAACCACACAAAACTCAACCAAACTTCGTGAGATAGGTTAGTATGATAAAGAGTAAACCATGCACTTTGGTACTGTAAAATACAAGGTTCATAATTGTTTTCACATAAAGCCTACTGTACCATATCATTTCTACAAATTATATTGAGAAATATAAGCCATAGAAACTAGAAAACAAGCAAACTATGCAATGAAAACAGAATCTGTCAGAAACAGAACAGTCTGTAATGATCTGAACAATAACCATACTTCTGCTACTCCAAAAATTATGAAATAAATTTGTGGACGTGAGGAATTTGTCTATTAATCTTCTTAAAAAAGAATCAACTCAAAATCGCTCTTCTATAAAAAATGACAGCTAATCTCGTGAGCGCAAAGTTTCTGCTTTTTACAGCAAGATCACATTAACATTCACCCAAGTCTTCCCAAAGGTCTTACTTGGCACTTTATTGAAACAAAAGCTATAAAACATGATTACTACAGTAGCTTAATCATGTAGACACACAAAAACAGTAATGATAAATATTGGGTTGTCTCCCAACAAGCGCTTTTCTTTAATGCCTTTTAGCTAGGCATGATGATTTCAATGATGCTCGCACAAAAGATAAGAGTTGAAATATAAAAAGAGCATCATGAAGAATATGACTAGCATATTTAAATCTAACCCACTTCCTGTGCCTAGGGATTTTTTTAGCACACAATTTATAGGAACAAGAATCAACTAGCATAGGAAGGCAAAACAAGTATAACTTCAAAACTTTAAGCACATAGAGAGGAAACTTGATATTATTGCAACTCCTACAAGCACATATTCCTCCCTCATAATAATTTTCATTAGCATAATTGATAGATACTTTGTTCTCATACTCAATTATAACATCTTCCTAAATAGTGGAATACTAACTAAAGTTGACACTCTTCCAAATCCACTTCCATAAATATCGTACAGAGATTCAACATCCTCCAAGATAGTGGGATCACTAATTCCTAAAGTTGACACTCTTCCAAACCCACTTTAAACTATAGCATTATTCATACTTCAAAAGATATAAGTGAAGTTCTAGGAGCATTTTACAATTAATATAGACTAGCCAACATACAAGATCAAAAATATACAAGTGAAGCGTACGAAGCGTTCTATAAAACCATACTCAAACGATTTGAGTGAAGCACAAAGAGTAATTCTATAAGATAATACTTAAAAGATATAAGTGAAGCACATGAAGTATTCTATAAAAATGAAGAGATATCTCATACTAGCATTAATCTTAAAGGAAAATACAAACACAAAGGACACAAGTCATGTGAACAAAAAAAAACTGAGGTATACCGATATTTCTCGAAGAAGAAAGATGAGATGCCAATCAGGGCATCCCCAAGCTTAGATGCTTGAGTGTCCTTTGAAATATTTACTTGGGGTGCTTTGGGCATCGCCAAGCTTAAACTCTTGTCTCTCTTTATTCTTCTCACGTCGGTAACTCCTCGTTCTTCAAACACTTCATTCACAAAAACATAAACAAAAACTTTGTGAGATCCGTTAGTGTAATAAAGCAAACTACCACTTTAAGGTACTGTAATTAACTCATTCTTTGTTTATATTGGTGTTAAACCTACTGTATTCCAACTTCTCTATGGTTCATACCCCCCGATACTAGCCATAGATATATCAAAATAAGCAAACAACACACGAAAAACAGAATCTGTTAAGAACACAACAGTCTGTAGTAATCTGGAAGTTTAGTAAACTGCTGTAACTCCAAAAATTATGAAATAAATTTTACAATTTGAAAATTTTGTACAGAAGTAATGTGCAAAAAGATTCAGACCCATTTGACTTTCCAGTAAAAAATGTAAATTTATGCACTACAGCCAAAGTTTCTGTTTTTGTTCTGCACATAGTAAGCAAGCAATCTTATCACACTAAAACCCAAGCGTGGCACATTAATTTTATAATACAAAGGATATATACAAGAGGATAATTATTTACAGAAAAACTTCCATGAAAAATTCTACATTGTTTCCGTGAGCATGAACACAAGTGCTCAAGGTCGACCCTCACTTCTTCAATGCATAACTTTCCAATCACTTCTCTTTTTGAAAAACTTTTTAGGCATGAGAGGCAAGCAATTCCTTTTTGGTATTTTCATTATTTTTAAATTTTTTTGTATGTTTCACCCACAACTAAACAGGAACAAAAAGGGAAAAACAAGATCTACTCAGTAAAGAAAGCAAACAAGCACACACGAGAATATCAACCCCACGCTATTTCTCCCCGGCAACGACGCCAGAAAAGAGCTTGATAATCCCCAAGTGTAGGGAATCATCATAGCAATTCCCAAAGGTGGAAGTGATAATAATGGAGTGTAGAACCCACAAGGAGCTAAGGTAAGATCAATATTCTCTCAAGCCCTATCTGCCACTGATACAACTCTACATGCACCTAAGGTTTGCTTCCAACAAGAAACAAGAAATAAAATTGTGTTGTGGGTATAAAGAGGATAACTTTGTATGATATCGGAGAGCTAAAATATAAAAGTAGGTGCTGTTATCATAAAGTTAGAATATAATACCAAATAATATAAATAGCAAGCATGGAATAATGGTGGATCGGTGTGCGGAATTGTCCTAAGCAATTGTTAACAAGATCGATAGTCGTCATTGCAATTTCATATGAGGGAGAGGCATAAGCTAACATACTTTTCCATCCTTGGATCATATGCACTTATGATTGGAACTCTATCAAGCATCCGCAAATACTAAAGATCATTAAGGTAAAAACCCAACCATAGCATTAAAGCATCAAGTCCCCTTTTATCCCGTATGCAACAACCCCCTTACTCGGGTTGTGTTTCCGTCACTCACGCAACCCACTATAAGTGAATCATGCACGTATTGCAACACCCTACAACGGGAATCCCTCACGCTTGCGCGACACGGAGGGCACCATAGGACAACACCAAGAATAAAACATACAACTCGTACCAATCTAGATCATCAATCAACTCAAGGACAAAAGATATCTACTCAAAACATCATAGGATGGCAACACATCATTGGATCATAATATGTAGCATAAAGCACCATGTTCAAGTAGGGATTACAGTGGGGTGTGGGAGAGTTGACCGCGTAAAAGAGATGAGGATGGTGATGATGATGGGGATGTTGAGGAAGATGATCACCGCGGCGATGATTCCCCTCCCGATGGCACTTCGGTGCCACCAAGGGAGAGAGGAGGAGAGGTTCTCCCCCTTGTGCTTCCTCCTCCATGGCTTTCCCCCTCTGGTCCTTAGCCTTCATGGTGATGATGGCCCCTCCGAGATCCTCCTCCATGGCCTCCGGTGATGATGGCCCCCTCCGGCAGGGTGCCGGAGAGGGCCTAGATTGATTTCTCGTGGCTACAGAGGCTTGCGGCGGCGGAACTTCCGATCTAGGTTAATTCCCGAAAGTTTCAGTATTTATAGGAATTATTGGCGTTGGTTTGACGTCAGGGGGGTCTCTGGGCCGTCCTTGAGACAGGGGGGCGCCCCGCCCCCTAGGGGCGCACCCTCCTATCTCGTGGGCAGCCCGGAGCTCTTCTGGCCCAACTCCGATGCTCCGTGGTCTTCTTTTGGTCCATAAAACATCCTCAAAAATCGGCACGTCATTTGGACTCCGTTTGGTATCCCTTTTCTGTAGAACACAAAAACAAGGAGAAAACATAAACTGGCACTGGGCTCTAGGTCAATAGGTTAGTCCCAAAAATCATATAAAATGATCTATAAATGCATATAAAACACCATAGATGGGTAATATAATAGCATGAATACTTCATAAATTATAGATACATTGGATACGTATCAGAGACCGAAGATGCCATTCCAGTGAGAAATTCTTGGAACATCGAGCATCTTCACAAGTTTTACCCATAATGTGCGGCTGCCGGGCCTCCCGGCAAGCCACCCTTTTGTACAAGCTAGGTGGAGTCTCCTCCTCGGTTAGGGTTGATAGTGCTCGATAGCGGCTAACCCCTAGCTTAGAGGTTGAGTGTGCATCTCTCTGTTTCTTCCTTGTCCTTTTTGGTTCGCAGGACATGTAAGTATTTCTGCTGAGCTATTCGGAAGAAGGGAACGAGCTGATGCCCTGACCCCGGCAAGCCAAGGTTGCCGGGGGCTGCAAATGCAAGGATCCGTCCACGGTAAGCCAAGGCTGCCGGGGGCTGCAGGTCCACATAAGTCTTTTTATCCTCTATCATGCATTTTGTTATGAACTGGGGTATGTGAAACCTTGTTTTATATCCAAGCTATCGTGCTCCCCTCTTTCTGAACCAAAGATCATCTCCTAGGCCCGGGGTTGGTCGTAGTCACGGCAGTAAGGGGATAGAACGTGGGGGACGAACCCACCTCCTCCCTACCTCCGCCAGGAGCGTGAGAAAGGTCGAGCGAGATGGGGGAACGGCAAGGCCTGTTGCCGAGAGGAAAAATGTTTACCTAGATGGCAACAAGGATTCGATCCTTGCCGTGGGTTTCACCCGCGAACGAAAATCCCGGCAAACACCCCTTTTTCATTAAAAAACAGCCCATACAGGTACAGTTCATACGGAATGAAAAACATGAACAGGGGGATTACAAGTTCTAAAGTTAACGAAGGTCCGAAGGCTTTCAAGACTAAAAAGAGACAAGGTTCCCGTAATCCCTTTCTTGTCCCTCTCCTCAGGAAATGGAACAAGAAAGCAAAAGGGCAAGAGGGGCGCCTAGGCGAGCTACGGGTGGCAGAAGACACCGAGGAAACACCTCGGCGGTCGTCCAGGGGCTGGATGGTGATGGCGGTGCCAGAGGAAGAGTTGGAAGACGAGGCGGCATGACCGTCAATACGCTATGAAGGTGTCGGTGCCCGCGTACTCCGACTTGACGACCTTGCCACCCGCCCTCTTCCTCTTCCACAGCCGCCCAACGCCAGCCGCCGAAGGAGGCAACCCCGAGAAGTTCAAGGAGCCGGCGACACGGATGATGGAGTCGCCGGTGCCGCCCCGGGACGACGCGCCCGACGCCTAGTCGGACCCGTCAACCTGCCGCCTGCTATCTTCGTCGTTGCTGCCGCTGTCCTCCCCGTCGCTCTCATTTAGGGAGGAATCTTCATCGTCAGAGGAGCTCTGCACGCAGCACCTTACGCGAGTCCCGAAGTTCCCGAAGATCTTGACGGAGAGGAGGCCACTCTCCATTAATTTGAAATGGAGAGTGAGCCCCTCCGTCAAGCTATGGACGTGGGCGAAAGTCTTCCATCCTCGATGAAGGTACATGACATGAGGGGCGGGGAATTCGACATCGGCCCATATGCCACTGTTCCCACAACCCCTCATGTGCAACCGCAACGCCTGCGGTGGATCCAGCTCCATGGCCTGGGAGAACAGAGTCGGAAGGCAAAGACGACGGTGCGGCGGCTGGCGCATGCTGATGAAGAACTCACAAGGGTCGTCCCCGATGTGACCTTCCACCGGAGGAGGAGCCGCTGGCGGAGGCGAGGCTGATCTGCCGCCCCGTCCTCCTCTCCCCCGAGCATCGCGACGGCCTCGAACTCGCCCCCTCCCCCACCCTCTCGCGGTCGGCTCCGCCGCCACGAGCTCTTTGGGAGGGGCGATGCGTTGACGATCCGAGACCCTCGCCGCCACTGATGAAGCGTCACCGCGCCCCCTCGCCATGGCAGAAGAAAGGAGGAAGCAAGAATGCAGAGAGGCAGATGGCGGAGGATTGAGGAGGCACCGTTCCTCCCGCTCCCCTCTTTATAAAGGGGCGGGGGCAAGGCTCGGCTGCCCCCTCTCAGCCAATCCGGCCTGTTGAAGTGACAGCAAGCGGGGCCGTCGACCGCCCTCCCCGCTCCATTGAAGGCGCGTGGGAATCGACCCGCGCACGCGCACGACTTCTCACGTCCCGCGTGCCTGTCATTCGCTCTGCATCATGCATGCAGTGAACATGGCACAAAGGATGGGCGCGGTGGGACGCGTGGAGTGACGGTTCCCAAGCAAGGACAGTAAATGAGCAGCAGCCCTGCGGTCTCAAAGAGACACGCAAGCCGCCTCTTTACTGTCCATCATAGGATGACGCCAGCATGCTTCCGTCATACACGTGCACGACCCCCATGTCGCGCGTTTAACGCGGGTCGTGGGGGGGGGGGGAGCGCAGCGGACGGGGTAGTTACTGTGGTAAAAATCCGCCCCAACTGCCCGCGCACCATTCTGGGCCTGGCCCAACAACATGCTGCGCTTATGTATGGCCCATGCCCGGGGGCTCCTGTCGGTGTACAAAAGTAGGTGCTCTGCTTTTGACCCTTTTACTTGTGCATGGGAAGTCAGAGCCACCCACCACGGCCACACATAGCAGGGCAGGAGAGGGAAGCCGGAAAGAAGCCGAAGGCACAAGACGAACAAAGCAACATCAAGGACCAAGGCCACAAAGGTCGCATGGGCAACGCAGGTTGCCCCGGCAAGGACCCTTGCCGAGGGCAGCCTCAGCGGCCCCGGCAAGACCTTTGCCGGGGCAGCTCATCCACACCAGCCGAGCAAGCCGCCTTCGAGCCCACCAACGCTTTGAACGCATTGGGACAGAGCTCGGGAGGCACCTCCGTGGTGGCATGCAGATGTTTGTGAAGCCAAAGAACAGTCAAGAACAAATAAGGACAGGAAGGCAACAATCCTCGGCAAGGTTCTTGCCGAGGAAGCCCACGAGACCCCCGACAAGATCCTTGCCGGGGATGACGGCGTGCCGCGGCAGGACCCTTGACGGGCCACCCGGCAAGACCCTCGCCAAGCGCACCAGCAGGGCCACCGCTAGGCCCGCTCCAGCAAGTCTCCACCGCCGCCATTCGCATGCAGCTGCTGACCCAACAACTGGGCAGGTGATGTCTACTACACAACCTTCCTCTTGTAGACGTTGTTGGGCCTGCAAGTGCACAGGTTTGTAGGACAGTAGCAAATTTCCCTCAAGTGGATGACCTAAGGTTTATCAATCCGTAGGAGGCGTAGGATGAAGATGGTCTCTCTCAAACAACCCTGCAACCAAATAACAAAGATTCTCTTGTGTCCCCAACACACCCAATACAATGGTAATTTGTATAGGTGCACTAGTTCGGCGAAGAGATGGTGATACAACTGCAATATGGATGGTAGATAAAGGTATTTGTAATCTGAAATTGTAAAAACAACAAGGTAACAAGTGGTAAAATTGAGCGTAAACGGTATTGCAATGATAGGAAACAAGGCCTCGGGTTCATACTTTCACTAGTGCAAGTTCTCTCAACAATAATAACATAGATAGATCATATAATAATCCCTCATCATGCAACAAAGAGTCACTCCAAAAAGCCACTAATAGCAGAGAACAAACGAAGAGATTATGGTAGGGTACGAAACCACCTCAAAGTTATTCTTTCGGATCAATCTATTCAAGAGTTCATACTAGAATAACACCTTAAGACACAAATCAACCAAAACCCTAATGTCACCTAGATACTCCATTGTCACCTCAAGTATCCATGGGCATGATTATACGATATGCATCACACAATCTCAGATTCATCTATTCAACCAACACAAAGTACTTCAAAGAGTGCCCTAGAGTTTCTACCGGAGAGTCAAGAACGTGTGCCAACCCCTATGCATAGGTTCATGGGCGGAACCCGCAAGTTGGTCACCAAAACATACATCAAGAGGCACATGATATCCCATTGTCACCACAGATAAGCACGGCAAGACATACATCAAGTGTTCTCATAAAAGACTCAATCTGATAAGATAACTTCAAAGGGGAAACTCAATTCATCACAAGAGAGTAGAGGGGGAGAAACATCATAAGATCCAACTATAATAGCAAAGCTCGGGATACATCAAGATCGTGCCATAGAGGGAACATGAGAGAGAACATGAGAGAGAGATCAAACACATAGTTACTGGTACATACCCTCAGCCCCGAGGGTGAACTACTCCCTCCTTGTCATGGAGAGCGCCGGGATGATGAAGATGGCCACCGGTGATGGATTCCCCCTCTGGCAGGGTGCCGGAATGGGCTCCCGAGAGGTTTTTGGTGGCTACAGAGGCTTGCGGTGGCGGAACTCCCGATCTATCTTGTCTGTGGATGTTTTTAGGGTACGTGGGACTATATAGGCGAAAGAAGTCGGTCGGGGGGTGCTCGAGGGGTCCACGAGACAGGGGGCCGCGCCCTATAGGGGGAGGGGGCGCCCCCTATCTCCTGGGCTCGTCGAGGATCTTCTGACTTGATCTCCAAGCCTCCAGGATGATAATCTTACAAAAAATCATGATGCCGAAGGTTTCATTCCATTTGGACTCTGTTTGATATTCCTTTTCTTCGAAATACTGAAACAGGCAATAAAACAACAATATGGGCTGGGCCTCCGGTTAATAGGTTAGTCCCAAAAGTAATATAAAAGTGTATAATAAAGCCCATAATTATTCAAAATAGATAATAATATAGCATGAATGCTTCATAAATTATAGATACGTTGGAGACGTATCAGCATCCCCAAGCTTAATTCCTACTCGTCCTCGAGTAGGTAAATGATAAAAGGAAGAATTTATGAAGTGTGAATGCTAGAGGGTGCACAAGTTTGATGAACGATAATTTCAATCACCTTTTCTAGCATGATAATATGTCATAATAGTAGCTCATCTCATAAAACTTTTCACGATAATGTAACAAGCAATTCACATGTTGAAGCATAGACCATAAACTTCTTGAAAACTAGCAAACTTCATTCTTAGTCATCAAAACAATTGCAATTCATCTTACTTTCAGGAAGAGTCTATGTCAGAGCTTTGATTTAGCAAACTTCACATACTCAACTATCATATAGTCTTCTACAATTGCTAACACTCACGCAATACTTGTGGTTATGAAGTTCTAATCAGACACAAAGAAAGATTGGGGCTTATAATGTTTCCTCCAAACGTATTCAACTTTGGGTGATGTCAACAATAATAGTTCATGCTAACGTACATCAAATTGTATATATATATTAGGATCACCCTAACACAAAGTGCTTGCCAAAGGATAAAATGAAAAAGGAAAAGGTGAAGATCACCTTGACTCTTGCATAAAAGTAAAAGACATAAAGTAAAAGATAGGCCCTTCGCAGAGGGAAGCAGAGGTTGTCATGCGCTTTTAGGGTTGGATACACAAAATCTTAATGCGAAAGAACGTCACTTTATATTGCCCCTTGTATATGGACCTTTATTATGCAGTCCATCACTTTTATTGCTTCCATAAAAAGTTCATACAAAGCTTATTTTCTCCACACTAATAAGTCATGTATATTTAGAGAGCAATTTTTATTGCTTGCACCGATGACAACTTACTTGAAGGATCTTACTCAATCCATAGGTAGGTATGGTGGACTCTCATGGCAAAACTAGGTTTAAGGATATTTGGAAGCACAAGTAGTATCTCTACTTGGTGCAAGGAAATTTGGCTAGCATGAGGGGGAAAGGAAAGCTCAACATGTTTGAATGATCCATGACAATATACTTTAACTGAGATGTGAGAAAACATAACCGATTATGTTGTCTTCCTTGTCCAACATCAACTCTTTAGCATGTCATACATAATGAGTGCTCACAATTATAAAAGATGTCTATGATAATATATTTATATGTGAAATCTCTCTTCCTTCAATATTCTTTCATGAATTGTTCAAATGACTAATACAATGCTTGCTAACCGTCAATAAATTTACAACCTCTACTTGTTACATGTAAAGTCATTACTCCCCATGGGATAAGCAAAAGATACATATATAATTTCATATTTATGACAATCAACTCATTCAACCATTTACTCATAGGATGTAGCACACGAGTAAATCAAAAACTACTCCAAAAGGATATAAGTGAAGATCAATGAGTAGCTAAATAACTATGCAACTATGCAAAGACTCTCTCTCATTAAAGGATTTCAGATCTTGGTATTTTATTCAAACAGCAATCAAAGCAAAATAAAATGACATTGCAAGTATAGCACAACTCATGTGAAGAAGCAAAAACTTAGGCTCAACCGGTCCTAACCGATGATTGCCAAAGAAGAAAGGTGGGATGCCTACCGGGGCATCCCCAAGCTTAGATGCTTTAGACTTCTTGAAATATTATTTTGGGGTGCCTTGGGCATCCCCAAGCTTGAACTTTTGTGTCTCCTTAATTCCTCTCATATCATGGTTTCTCTTTTTATCAAAAGCTTCATTCACAACAAACTCAACAAGAACTCGTGAGATAGGTTAGTATAAACCAATGCAAAACCTTATCATTTTCTACTGTAACAAATCACTAAAATAATTATTCAACATTGCATACTAAATGCCTCTGCATATTTAACACTGCTATCCTCAAATAGAATCATTAAACAAGCAAACATATGCAAACAATGCAAACATAACATCAATCTGCCAAAACAGTACAGTCTGTAAAGAATGCAAGAGTATCAATACTTCCCTAACTCCAAAAATTATCAGAGACAATTCCTACTGTAATAAATTTATCATAGCTCAATATGCAAAAAGATTCAACATTATACCATTCTCTTACTTTTCTAGGGAATTTTTGCAACAGCGGTAAACTTTCTGTTTTCAAACAGCAACATGTATACTAGCAAAATAAGCATGACAAAGGCTATCCTTGACATTTTTATTGTAACTAAAGATGCAAAACATTATTCTAACTAAAATAAAGCAAAAACTAACAAAAGAAAATGACGCTCCAAGCAAAACACCTATCATGTGGCGAATAAAAATATAGCTCCAAGTAAAGTTACCGATGAACAAAGACGAAAGAGGGGATGTCTTCTGGGGCATACCCAAGCTTAGTTGCTTGGTTGTCCTTGAATATTACCTTGGGGTGACTTGGCCATCCCCAAGCTTAGGCTCTTGACACTCCTTATTCCATAGTCCATCGAATCTTTACCCAAAACTTAAAAACTTCAACCACACAAAACTCAAGACAAAACTCGTAAGCTCAGTTAGTACAAGAAAACAAACCACCACTTTAAGGTACTGTAACTAACTCATTATAAATTCATATTGGTGTAATATCTACTGTATTCTAACTTTTCTATGGTTCATACCCTTACATACTAGCCATAGATTCATCAAAATAAGCAAACAACACATAGAAAACAGAATCTGTCAAAAACAGAACAGTCTGTAGTAACCTGTATCAAACTTATACTTATGGAACCCCAAAAATTATGAAATAAATTTCTGGACCTGAGGAATTTGTCTATTAATCACCTGAAAAAAGAATAAACCTAAAATCACTCTCTAATAAAAAATGGCAGCTAATCTCGTGTGCGCAAAAGTTTCTGTTTTCTACAGCAAGATCATATAAACTTCACCCAAGTCTTACCAAAGGTTCTACTTGGCACTTTATTGAAATAAAAGCTATAAAACATGATTACTACAGTAGAATAATCATGTGGAAAAACAAAAACAGTAAGGGTAAATATTGGGTTGTCTCCCAACAAGCGCTTTTCTTTAATTCCTTTCTAGCTAGGCATGATGATGGCAATGATGCTCACATAAAAGATAAGAATTGAAACATAACGGGAGCATCATGAAGCATATGAATAGCACATTTAAGTCTAACCCACTTCCTATGCATAGGGATTTTGTGATCAAACAACTTATGGGAACAATAATCAACTAGCATAGGAAGGCAAAACAAGCATAACTTCAAGATTTTAAGCACATAGAGAGGAAACTTGATATTATTGCAATTCATACAAGCATATGTTCCTCCATCATAATAATTTTCAGTAGCATCATGAATGAATTCAACAATATAACCAGCACCTAAAGCATTCTTTTAATGATCTACTAGCATAGAAAATTTACTACTCTCCACACAAGCAACATTCTTCTCATTCGGAATAGTGGGAGTATCATAAGAGACTTGAACACTGAAAATTGTTTCCACATTAAAAGAGTAATGTTCAGAAAAAGGGTAATCATAATCATGACAAGTTTTATAAATATAATCATTGCTACTTTTTATAGCATAATTTTCATCACAATAATCATCATAAGTAGCAACTTCGTTCTCATCATAATCGATTGAAACCTCTCCCAAGATAGTGGAATCACTAAATAAAGTTGACACTCTTCCAAATCCACTTTCATATTCATCACAATAAGATTCAACATCTTCCAAAATAGTGGGATAACTAATTCCTAAAGTTGACACTCTTCCAAACCCACTTTCATCAATATAATCATCATAGGTAGGAGGCATGCTATCATCATAACAACTTTGCATATCAAAACTTGGGATGCTAAAAATATCATCTTCATTAAGCATAGCATCCCCAAGCTTGGGACAAACATCAATTTCAGCAAATATATTCTCAAATATTTCATCCTCATCAAACATAGCTTCCCCAAGCTTGGGCTCTTTCATATCATAAGCATAATCACTCTATTCATTAAAAATATGGATAGCACCAATAGTAAAGCAATTATCATCATCACAATGAGTAGTAGGAGTAATATCATTTGGGAGGGATACCTTTCTACCTTTGTTGCTCCTTCTTTTCTTTTTCTTCTTCACATTATGTGTAGGTTCAACTTTCCTCTTTGAGCTCCTTATTGATGAGATTGGTTGAATGGAAAGCTCCTCCTCGTTACCTGATTCATCATGAGAAATAATAGGAGGATATTGGGAAGTCTCTTCCCTTTCATTAATATTCTCATCATCTTCTATTTGCTTTCTTTTCTTTATGTAATTGGCAATATAAGGATTTTCAATGCAATTTTCCGCACAAAACAAATAAATCTTCTCTAGATCAATATCAAGGAATTTCTTATGGGAAAATTCTGGAAGGTCCTTGAGTAAATGTTTCAATTCTTCATAACCCAAAAGCAAACTAAGTTCATTATAATGTGCAAGGGAAATCAAATCATCACAATTTTTGGACACGATTCGGTCATGAAACAATTTGCATTGGAGATGTAAATGACCACGTTCATTGCAAAGTTCACAAGTACGCAATGGAATTTTAAATTTTCAGCACTCACATCTGGCCTTTCTTGCAACCATTTAGTTTCTAAATGCTTATGTATCTTGCAATAAATATCTTCTCTATTTGGTGTGTTCATGCAGACATGCACTCCACAAAAGTTGACATGCTCATAAGGGATATTTTCATCATGACTAGAGCAATCATCATTAGTACTATGGATATTCAAGGAGTTCATACTAATAACATTGCAATCATGCTCATCATTCAAAGATTTAGTACCAAGCATTTTAAAGCATTCTTCTTCTAGCACTTGAGCACAATTTTCCTTTCCATCAAACTCACGAAAGATATTAAAAATACGAAGCGTACAAGACAAACTTAACTCCATTTTTTGTAGTTTTCTTTTATAAACTAAACTAGTGATAAAACAATAAACAAAAAGATTCGATTGCAAGATCTAAAGATATACCTTCAAGCGCTAACATCCCCGGCAACGGCGCCAGAAAAGAGCTTGATGTCTACTACACAACCTTCTTCTTGTAGACGTTGTTGGGCCTGCAAGTGCACATGTTTGTAGGACAGTAGCAAATTTCCCTCAAGTGGATGACCTAAGGTTTATCAATCCGTAGGAGGCATAGGATGAAGATGGTCTCTCTCAAACAACCCTGCAACCAAATAACAAAGATTCTCTTGTGTCCCCAACACACCCTATACAATGGTAATTTGTATAGGTGCACTAGTTCGGCAAAGATATGGTGATACAAGTGCAATATGGATGGTAGATAAAGGTATTTGTAATCTGAAATTGTAAAAACAGCAAGGTAACAAGTGGTAAAGGTGAGCGTAAACGGTATTGCAATGATAGGAAACAAGGCCTAGGGTTCATACTTTCACTAGTGCAAGTTCTCTCAACAATAATAACATAGATAGATCATATAACAATCCCTCATCATGCAACAAAGAGTCACTCCAAAGCCACTAATAGCAGAGAACAAACGAAGAGATTATGGTAGGGTACAAAACCACCTCAAAGTTATTCTTTCGAATCAATCTATTCAAGAGTTCGTACTAGAATAACACCTTAAGACACAAATCAACCAAAACCCTAATGTCACCTAGATACTCCATTGTCACCTCAAGTATGCATAACACAATCTCAGATTCATCTATTCAACCAACACAAAGTACTTCAAAGAGTGCCCCAAAGTTTCTACCGGAGAGTCAAGAACATGTGCCAACACCTATGCATAGATTCAAGGGCGGAACCCGCAAGTTGGTCACCAAAACATACATCAAGAGGCACATAATATCCCATTGTCACCACAGATAAGCACGACAAGACATACATCAAGTGTTCTCATAAAAGACTCAATCTGATAAGATAACTTCAAAGGGGAAACTCAATTCATCACAAGAGAGTAGAGGGGGAGAAACATCATAAGATCCAACTATAATAGCAAAGCTCGGGATACATCAAGATCATGCCATAGAGGGAACACGAGAGAGAACATGAGAGAGAGAGAGAGATCAAACACATAGCTACTGGTACATACCCTCAGCCCCGAGGGTGAACTACTCCCTCCTCGTCATGGAAAGCGCCAGGATGATGAAGATGGCCACCAGTGATGGATTCCCCCACCGGTAGGGTGCCGGAACGGGCTCCCGAAAGGTTTTTGGTGGCTACAGAGGCTTGCGGCGGCGGAACTCCGATCTATCTTGTCTGTGGATGTTTTTAGGGTACGTGGGACTATATAGGAGAAAGAAGTCGGTCAGGGGGTGCTCGAGGGGTCCACGAGACAGGGGCCACGCCCTGTAGGGGGGCACCCCCCCATATCCTGGGCTCCTTGAGGATCTTCTAACTTGATCTCCAAGCCTCCAGGATGATAATCTTCCAAAAAATCACAATGCCGAAGGTTTCATTCCGTTTGGACTCCGTTTGATATTCCTTTTCTTCAAAATACTGAAACAGGCAATAAAACAGCAATATGGGCTAGGCCTCCGGTTAATAGGTTAGTCCCAAAAGTAATATAAAAGTGTATAATAAAGCCCATAATCATTCAAAACAGATAATAATATAGCATGAATGCTACATAAATTATAGATACGTTGGAGGCGTATCAGCAGGCACCTGCGTGGCAACATGCAGCCCTTCGTGGAAGCTCCACCACCGTGCCACCTCAGCTTCCTGCCTGCCTACATGGCACTGCATGCACCACTGGCCAGGGCGCGTGTCAAAGCCAGGAGGGGTGGCGACGGACGGGACGGGCCTCACCCCCGTCCCCGATAAAGTGAAGGGACACCTAAGCCCCGCATTTAATGCACTTTGTCGTGTAATATCAGTGATAAGCTGATAACGCTGTAGCACTTTCCACCTCCTGTGTGCCACTGTGGCAGCCCCTTTCGCCTATAAAAGGAGGCCCAAGGCGCACGGGAGAATGATTCGGCTCTTTGGAACCTGGCAACACCCAAACCTAGTTCAAGAGCTCAAGAACACTAAATACATCCACCAAAGCAGGATCGTAGGGTTTTACGCATCTTTGCGGCCCGAAACTGGGTAAATCCCCTTTGTGCTGTCTGCTAGTCCCGCTCTTCTCACGATCCCGCGCCCCGCAACCACAGTAGGGATTCTTGTGATCCCATAGGTGTCGTTTCCCACCGACAGCCACGTGATGCTACAGAGTCAGCCAAGTTAGTATCAGAGGCAGCGGTTGCCGTTAGGTGTCATGTACGTATCCTCCCAACACGGATTAAGTACAGGAGTGACAAATACGAAACCCAGTTCAACACCTTCCTCAACCATTTATCTGTAAGTATGGTTATGTATGGAAACTAGTAATATCATCTTGCTGTGTCCCATACTTTCTAGGTTGCTGATAATAAGACTCTCATAATTTTCAACATATGAGGTTCAAGTTGGATAGCCAAGATGATGCAACCAGACAAGCTTGCACCCATGTTTTCAAGTCTACTCTGCGACAGTATCGGTATAACTTCAGGAAAACTCACTTTGAAGGCAAGGCTAACAGCGAACTTTCCAAACATCTCCAATGGAAAATATATCGGATGAAGCCTGGAGGGGCCTCGTTAAACACTGGTATGATCCGAAGTATCAGGTACATTATATATATATATGTGATCAGATCACATGTTGAAGTCCTATTTACGCATGTGCCACACAAATCTATCTTCTTGTAGGTGAACTATTCAAATAACAGGGCCAATCGTACGAAAGTGAAATTCCAACAGACGACATGATCGCGTAGCTATATTGCACACTGCGAGGCTCTTGTAATTAGCTGTTGTTTCACTCTTTTCGCTGTACCATATTATCAGATCTACATTGACTTGTTCCAAATGCATAGGAAAGCCCGCAAGGACCAAAAAGTACCTGAACCAAATGCTGTGGAAATCTTCAAGGACTGTCACACCAGCAAGAAGAAGGGCATGACTACACTAGTCAAAGCCGCTGTTGTAAGGCCTTAATCCTCATGCCTTTTATATACTACTTACTCTGACTTGTGCCTTGAACTGAATGGTTTACAGCCAATGTCTGTCTATTACTCTTTTCAATTTATACACAATTGTCCTAGCGTATCATTGCACCTTACAAGGTTTCAAAGAGAGGAGTGATGTTCCTTTGATCTTGACATGTAATCTAGTTTCGTGTTGGACTTGCCCACACAACATTACAATTGCCTGTTTGTCTGTTCTCAGTTGTTTTGTGATATGAATGATGTCATACTATGCTTATCGTATCATAAACTTTGTCTCTTTATCCTTAGCCCTCAATACAATGTGAAGAAATAGACAATATATTAGAGATGGTACATGGTCATATGTTTGGAACCTGGTTTTATTATGTACTTTGCAATAAAATACAACTAATATTTTATATGGGTTCACTAGAATAAGTTCTGTATATAGACCAAAGCTATTTTGTTTGGGTTTGCTGCCTCCTTAATATCTTCTGTTCTGGTACTACTAATGTAAAAACTCAACTTTTCAGCGAGCTATGGAAAAAATGGTGGAACCGCCACTTTCTGAAGGTGGCGAGGCAACTATAACCGCAATGTCAGCTCTTGCTGCAGTGGGTCAGTACATGTCCACTAACAGTGCTAAAAGCACATTCCTGCATAATATTGGGTTGGTTGTTAAGGCAATATTGTCCAAACTGCCTCATGATCAAGATATGCAAGCTCAAAACAATGTTGTATCTGCGCTCCAGACACAAGTCCATTCCCTAACAGAGACCCTTTATGAAACAAGGAGAGACATAGTTCGATGTTGTCAAGATATGCATGGTTTTGAAACCAGACTATCAGACATTTGCTATGTTGTTGAGGAGCCTAGGAGAAATAAAGGAGAAGGTTATGGTGCTCCATCGGACAATACATCATGAAAACGTAACAGTCAGGTCAAATGAACTGAGCTTCTGAACTTCTGGTGGTGCATTTATCTGCTAGACTGTTAACTTTTATGCCAACCTTCCTTTAGTTTTATAGTTGTAATTTGTTTTGGTGCGATACAAAATTTGTTCTTAACGTGCAACCTCCGGCTGAATAAAACAACAAGCCAATTTTGTATAGTGTAGGGTGTTCCCTATATTTGCACTGGTGGCGATCTTTGATGCCGAGTGGATGTAATCTGTGCAGTTGCCTTAATAGCCTAGCGTTAGTTTCGGCCTTATTTATTTCCTAGTCTTCTTTTTCCCTGGTTTGCTAGTGGCCACAACAACCATGGGCCATATACGAACTGTGGTAACCTTGACCGTGCTACGGGCCGTAGGATCCATGGGTCTCCTACGGGCCGTTGATAAATGGGCCTTGTCGGTGTCAAAACCGGCGGATCTCGGGTAGGGGGTCCCGAACTGTGCGTCTAGGCGGATGGTAACAGGAGACAAGGGACACGATGTTTTTACCCAGGTTTGGGCCCTCTCGATGGAGGTAAAACCCTACTCCTGCTTGATTAATATTGATGATATGGGTAGTACAAGAGTAGATCTACCACGAGATCGGAGTGGCTAAACCCTAGAATCTAGCCTATGGTATGATTGTTGTTCGTCCTATGGACTAAAACTCTCCGGTTTATATAGACACCGGAGAGGGCTAGAGTTACACAGAGTCAGTTACAATGGGAGGAGATCTTCATATCGTATCGCCAAGCTTGCCTTCCATGCCAAGGAAAGTCCCATCCGGACACGGGACGGAGTCTTCAATCTTGTATCTTCATAGTCTGGGAGTCCGGCCAAAGGTCTTAGTCCGGCCATCCGGACACCCCCTAATCTAGGACTCCCTCAGTAGCCCCTGAACCAGGCTTCAATGACGACGAGTCCAGCGCGCAAGTTGTCTTCGGCATTGCAAGGCGGGTTCCTCCTCCGAATATTTCATAAAAGATTTTGAACACCAGGGAGTGTCCGGCTTTGCAAAATAAGTCCCACATTCCATCGTAGAGAGAATAATATTTGTATCAATCAGATCTGCTGAGGTATTCCGCGGCGTGACATCATGCCACGGCCAGGCTTTTATTCATTTTATTGTTCCACCTCAGCACGTTTAGCGAGGCGGTTTCCTTGGCATGTCTTGTCAAAGCAGAGATCGTGTCCCCTTATTCCGGGATTCTCATCAATACGGGTGTGGGTAACCCAACCGCGCCATTAACCGCGGCGCTTGGGAGATAAGCAAGTTTTTATTAGGCCGGTGGGGGGCTCGTAGTTTTGGCCGCCCATATAAGGGGATAAGAATCCGCCCTTTCCATTCACGCCCTCTTCCTCCTCTGCTTATCCGTCCCTGCGCGCTCGAGCTCCAGCGCCCAAGCCCGCACTTCCCACCTCAACCTTCTCCAACCATGTCTGGAGCGGGAGGTAGATGGATGGCCTCCTCCGTCACGGAGGGACAAATCAAAAACCTGAGGAAGGCCGGATACTTGTCGAACGACATCGCACACCGGCTCCCAGATGTGGGGCAACTCATCCCCACCCCCAGCCCCCATGAGAGGGTTGTTTTTCTTCCCCATTTCCTCCGCGGACTGGGTTTTCCTCTTCACCCGTTCGTCCGGGGGCTCATGTTCTACTACGGCCTGGACTTCCACGATCTGGCCCCGAACTTCATCCTCAATATCTCGGCGTTTATCGTCGTGTGCGAGGCCTTCTTCCGCATCCATCCCCACTTTGGCCTATGGCTGAAGATCTTTAGCATCAAGCCGAAGGTCGTGCAAGGCCGACAAGCAGAATGCGGAGGCGCCATGGTGGGCAAGATAGCCAACGTCACCTGGCTCGAGGGTGCCTTCGTGGAAACCATCAAAGGGTGGCAATCGGGGTGGTTTTATATCACCGAGCCGCGTGACCCTAAATGGGCAGCGGCCCCCGAATTTCGATCCGGCATCCCTACCCGGCTCACATCTTGGAAAGAGATAGGCCTGTCGTGGGGCAATCCATAAGAGGTGACCGGACTCCAAACCTGCATCTGAGACCTGATGACCAAGAAGGTCAAGCTTGTCAACATGGTCCAGGTCATGCTCTTCCGTCGGATCCTCCCGTGTCAACGACGGGACTTGAATTTGTGGGAGTTCGACCCGGCCCGGCACCGGACTCTATCCCGGCTCTTCGAAACGAAGCACAAGGACGCCTGGAAGGTGCTTTTCAAGAGTTCCGAGGTCTCCCCTTCCGTCACCGAGGATTGCGGATTCTGCGCCAAACGTCAAGCCTCCGAAGTAAGCTTACATTTAGTCCCTTACGGGATACCCGAATTTCATAGTGTGACTTTATGTGGGATCTAAACTCCCGTTCCTTTGACAAGACTGGAAGAGGACATACGGACAGTTCGACTGTCCGGCCCATTTGCCCGAAGGCCCAGTAGACGCACACTTAGCGAACCTACTGGTTCCGGCACCTCACGTGGTGCCGGAGAAGAAGGCCAAGGAGAAGGCCACGGGGACCCGAAAGAGTTCCCGGCACCCGGTGTCGTCGGATTTGCCCGACGGCCCCAACGCACCCTCCGCCTCCGAAGACGAGGAGGAGGAAGAAGAAGAAGATGCCTCTCCCCCTCCAACAGGGGGAGGAAAGAAGAGAAAGGCCGCCCCAACTGGGGAAGCTGGAGGGTCCAAGAAGGGGAAGACCCTTCTGCCGGACTACGCCACCGACGCCGAAGACGGCAGGGAGGACTGGCCATCCAGGGTCAAGCCCCTGGCAACATCGTAAGTGTCCGGCTACCCGAATGACTTATTGCACTCCTTTATTATTTGATAGGTTTTAACGCCGAAGCTAATCATGCAGTCTGCCCAGAGCTCAGCTTGGCGATTCGTCGAGCGGATCTCTGAATTCGTCGGATGTGAATAGTGCTTCACTTCCGATGGCCTACTCCCCTCTACCTACAGATGACGCTGAGGTGGAGTCCTGTAGGGGACAAAACCAGGAGGAGGTGGTCCTGGAAGCGCAACAAGGCGACCTTCCGGACTCCAAGCCCAAAGGGAGTAAAGCCCCGGAGGGATCTAAGTCCGGCCCCGAGCCGGACACTGCTCCGGAACCATGAGTGGTTCCAGAGTCCTACAGGCGGCTCCTTCATAAGAAGGGCAAGCCCGCAACGCCGGCGACTTTCGTCCAACCGGAGGCGCCGGACAATTTGCTGGAGGCGCTTAACGGTGCCTCCATCAACGAAGAACACCGCATTGTTATGAGTGCGGTGATTCAGAAGGTTCATTCTGCCAAGAGCGGGCTGACAGAAGCCTGCACAAGCCTGTTAACGGGCTTTGAGGTATGTGTTCAAAAACATATATAAAAAATGTTACCGCATAGACAGTAGCCCCTGATGCTCAGTTCGGTGTTCGGAAAGAAAAGCCGAACCGAGGATCTCAAAAGATATACGCATGAGCCTAATAGAAATATGTCAATATGGGAATGCAGGCTGCGCTGCTGACCTCTGCCGCACTGACTGCGGAGGTCAATGCCTTGAAGGAAAGCCTCGAGCGGTCCGAGAGCGAGCTCGGCCGTGCCAAGAAGCAGCTCGAGGATAAATAGGGTACATAGTACCTCATTTAAATGTATATAGAAATACTTGGTTGCAAAATAATAACAGGACCAATGTTAATGTTACAGGAGCCATGACCGAGGTGGCGACCCTGAAAGAGGCGGTCTCAAAGGCCGAAAAGAGTGCGACCTTGGAGCGCACCGAGCGAGAGAAGCAGGAGGCGCGGGTGGCGGAGGTGCGGCAAGAGCTCCAGGCTCTCATGGAAAAACACGAGAGTTTGGAGCGTGACTCGAAGACTCGAGAGTTTGAGCTTGCCTTGGCTCTTGAGAGTGTCAAGACCGCGAAGGCCGAAGCCCAGAAGGCCCTTCAGGAGATCGAGGCGATGAAGAAGATAGCGGCGGGTAAGGCATTCCTTATGCAAAGCAAAAATATAAAAGTTAATTATCTGCTACTTACCCGAATCCGGAGCTCTCCAGGAGCGTTCGCTGATCTGCCCCATAGTCTGTCTGATGCCGCCGCATACTACCAAGCCGAAGAGGGGAGCTCGACGAAAAAAGTGTTCTGGTCTCAGTATGCTGAGGCCGAACATCCGGTGCCCCTGAGCGACCAGCTGAAGCAGCTGGTCGAGCTCCACAAGGTGGCTGAACAGGCCATGAAGGGCCTCATAGCTCGGCTGTGGCCTGGAGAAGTCATGCCTAGGAGCTACTTCGGTTTGGTGCGGCGGCTGGTGGACGCGTGTCCGTGGATTGAGATCGTCAAGCGCTCCGTTTGTATTGAAGGTACCCGTCGGGCCCTTGCCTATGCTAAGGTGCACTGGGGCAAGCTAGACGCGGAGAAGCTGTTGACGGACGCGCCACCACCGGGCAAGGAGTATCGTACGCCCGAGATGTATTATAATGGCGTTCTGAAGGGTGCCCGCCGCATAACGGATGAGTGCTCCAAAGATGTAATTTTTGAGTAAACTCGCATTTGTTATCCTGTACGCTGAAGCTTTGTTCATATGCGTTAAGCAACACTTGTTAATTTAAAATATTACCTTCTGTGCAGCCGTTTATCAAATCTGAGAGATGCAACTCGTCGGCTTCGACCCCCATGCCACAAGTGCTGGGGTGTTTGGGATAAACCTGAGTGCTCTGGTTCCCATTCTTGCGTCCATCTAGGGAGGCATTCAGCACAACGAACCAGGCCGTCGGACTTATAATGCTTTATCACTCTCACTTAGCCATAGAATTATATAATTTTAAATTTTGGCGAAGCCCCTAGTATTTGGAAGACCGAGTTTGGGGCGCTATTGTCACAGCCCCCGATCAGCCCTTGTTTGTTTTTGCTTTAGCATCCATGCAACATGTTTAAATTTTATGAAATTTGAAATGGGGATGACCAAGCCCTAGCACCAAAGCATTGCAAATAGGTTCAACTTCAAAATATTTTCAAAGAACCCAAATTGGTTTGCAAAAATGTTCATGATTACTGGAAAAGGGTGAAAACCATATCCAGAGATGATGGACATTTTTCCAAGTCATTTTTAGATTTTTGATTAAACCATATTGTATTTGAATTGGGGCATTTAAATAATGTTAATATTTTTAAATGCTCCAACAATTCTGGAAATAGTTGAGGGCCTCTGTAATAATTCAGTTAATGTCCACAATTATTCTCAGGATTTATAAAAGATGATTTAGTGTCTAAAACTAAATCAAAACAAACTACAGAAAATAGAAATAGAAAAGAGGAAATAAAAGAAAGGGAGAGAAGGCCACCTGGGCCACCTACATGGCGCCCACTTACCTGGCCTAGCTCCCCCAACGGCCCAGCCCACCGCCCCCCCTCCCCTGTCGTCTTCCTCCCTGCCAGGAGGACGGACACCGCGACGCCGCCGCGCGCGCCACCTCCACCCTGCTCGGCCACCTCCTGCTTCCCCTGGCCACCTCCTGCTTCCTCCCCGGCCTCCCTAGCGACGCCCCGGACGACGCCACGCAGCCCCGACCGCTCTCTCACTCTCTCCCGAACTCTTCCCCTCTTCCGCTCCCTCTCCCTCTCGAGCCCGAGCGCAGCCGCAGCCGTGCCACCGTAACGCCGCGGCCACCGTCTCCCCCTCGACCCCTCGCTGTGCCTGCGAGCTCCGTCTCGACGTCCCCGACCTCCTCGACAAGACACGACGCCACGGACGCGCTGCAACACCGCCATCACCACCATCTTCATCGCCACGGCCGGCGATCGCCGCCGTTCGATTCGCAGCACCAAAGACGCCCCCGAGCTCGCTGACCACCTCATCGTTCTCCCTGTGAGCTCCTGCTGCCTCCTCTTTGCTCGCTTCCCCTGTTCCCGTCCCCTAGCTCCATCTTCCACCACGGCCGAAGCTCGCCGCCGCCGTGCCTCGTCGCCGTCGTGGCCAGAGCCACTGTGGCTCGAAGCCGGGCACACCACCGTGCTCCACACCTCACAAGGAGCACGTAGCACACACCAACGCCTCCCCTAGCGCCCTGCATCGCCTAACCCGCCGTTGGCCGAACTCCGGCCGCCGCCTTGGATCTCGCCGTCGTCAGCTCCGGCCTCCCCACAACCCAGCAACCGCACCGTTCAACGCGCGGGAGCAAGGGCTCTCCAACGAGCCCAAGCACGGCCTCGCCCGTGCCCTGTAGCGTGTTTCCGACGGCCGCCACCGTCCCGGGCCTCGCCGGCGTCGAGACGCCGGCGGGATTGACCCTACTGACCAGGGGTTTGACCTCCCCTGGGTCCATGACAGGTGGACCCCGCCATCAGGTGATTAGCTTAATGCTAATCACCACCTAATCTAACCCCCTGACACTGACATGTGGGCCCTAGTGCCCCTAATCTTTAATTAAACTAAACTAACCCCCCTGTCTAACCTGTGTCACTGACGTGTGGACCCCCCCACGTCAGGTTTGACCCGAGCCAGCCCAGTTGACTCTGCTGACGTCACAGTGACGTGGTGCTGACGCCATAATTCATTTCTGGATTTATATTATTCAGGAAATTCCAGAAAATTGTAAAAACTTCTAAAAATCATAGAAATTCAACCGTAACTCCAAATGAGATAAATTATATATGAAAAATGACCAAAAAAATCCAATCTATCCATCTGTACTATTTTCATGCATGTTAGAACAACTTATAGGTGCTGTTTAGCACAAATCATATAAATGGCATCTGAATAATCACATATGGAGTTTGAATTTGAATCTTATATTCAAACCAACTTCATTTAATCTGTTGCTAGTTGCATTAGCTCAAAACACATTCATATTTCCATGTCATGAGCATGCATCATATTGTGCATTGCATTGATTGTATTTCTTCTTTGTTGCCGGTATCTGTTCCCTCCCGGTAGAGGATGTTCCGACGTTGTGATCGTTGACACTGATGAAGACTCAATGTTATCTTCAGAAGTGCCAGGCAAGCAAAACCCCCTTGTTCATTCCGATACAATCCCACTCTCTCGCTCCTGCTCTCTTTTACTGCATTAGGACAACAACGATTCATCTGTTACCTGCTGCGGTAGCTGAACCCCTTTATCCTTTGCATGACCTGTCATTGCCACAGTAAATAGATGAAACCCACTAGCATGAGTAGGAGTTGTTTGAGCCCTGTTGTGCCTACTCATTCATGCTTGTTTGTCATGCCTGCTACTGCTTAGAGTCGAGTCAGGTCTGATTCATCCGGGATGAATCAGAGGTGTGTGAACATGTCCTACGGTGTGTGAGCTAAGCGTGTGAACACGATTTGGTAAAGGTAGCGGTGAGAGGCCATGTAGGAGTACATGGTGGGTTGTCTCATTGCAGCCGTCCTCAGGAACTGAGTTCTGTGTTTGTGATCCATGATTCAGCTACTACCACGCATTGGGCCCGAAACCAATGGACCCTCTCGGCTTCTTAATCACCCTTGTCCTCTGTCCAGGAGTTGCAAGTAGTTTCTGGTGTTTGTAGTATGCTGGAGGCCGTGGGCAGCGCTGACCGTAGGGGTGGGCTGTGATGCGGTAGGCACGTGGCCGGGTAAACCGGGCGCCCGTTTGGTGTCACGGAACCCTTTTCACATCGTTTGGGGCTGTGAGCGAAACTCCGGCCGGATCTCCTCATGGATGGAACCCGAATAGGCGATAAACCTGGACTAGAGACTTGAGTGTTTAGGTAGGCCGTGGCCGACACCCACGTTGGGCTTCCGCTTGAAGGTTGCCGAGTACATGTCGTGTAAACGGCGGTAAGTGGTGAGAGCGTGTGTGAAGAAGTACACCCCTGCAGGGTTAATATGATCTATTCAAATAGTCGTGTCCGCGGAAAAGGACTTCTAGGTTGCTTATATCAGTTCATAGACAAGTGAAAGTGGATACTCTAAAATACGCAAGATAAGCGTGAGTGCTATGGATGGCGTTCTCGTAGGGAGACAGGAGCGGATCCATAGTGGTGTATTGATACGGTGAATATGTGGACTTGTGTGCGCCACCTCAAAAGAGTTACTTGCAGTCGTAGTTCAGGATAGCCACCGAGTCAAAGCTGGCTTGCTGCAGTTAAACCCCACCATCCCCTTTGTTGATAATGATGCATATGTAGATAGTTCTGATGTAAGTCTTGTTGGGTACATTTGTACTCACGTTTGCCTATTTATGTTTTTGCAGAGAGACTTCGGTCTCGCTAGTAGTTCCGCGTGGACTTCGACGTTTAGCTTGTTACCTCAGCTACGATCTTGTGCCTCGGCAGGATCTGGTAGATAGTCAGGCTTCTCAGCCTTTTTCATTTATAGATGTCTGTACTCAGACATGATAGCTTCCGCTTGTGCTTTTATTTGTATGCTCTGAATGTTGGGTCATGAGACTCATGTTTGTAATATCTCGCTCCTCGGAGCCTATTGGATAAATACTTGAGTCGTAGAGTCATGTTGTGATGCCATGTTGTGTTTGCACATATCGAGCATATTGTGTGTATGTTATTGAAATGCTTGGTATGTGTGGGATCTGACTATCTAGTTGTTTATCTTTAGTAGCCTCTCTTACCGGGAAATGTCTCCTAGTGTTTCCACCGAGCCATGGTAGCTTGCTACTGCTCCGGAGCACTTAGGCTGGCCGGCATGTGTCCTTCTTCGTTCCTGTGTCTGTCCCTTCAGGGAAATGTCACGCGATGAATACCGGAGTCCTGTTAGCCTGCTACAGCCCGGTTCACCGGAGTCCTGCTAGCCCAGTGCTACAGCCTGGATTCACTCGCTGATGACCGACACGTTCGATGCTGGGTCATGGATGCCTGTCCCTGTAAGTCTGTGCCACTTTGGGTTTACAACTAGCCATGTTAGCTCGGGCTCCTTATCATATGGATGCTAGCGACACTATCATATACGTGTGCCAAAAGGCGCAAACGGTCCCGGGCAAAGGTAAGGCGACACCCGTGGGAATACCGTGCGTGAGGCCGCAAAGTGATATGAGGTGTTACATGCTAGATCGATGTGGCATTGAGTCGGGGTCCTGACAGTTATCCATGCCTAGGCCGGATAAGTCCGGTTCCTCGCTTGAAGCGGCATAAGTCTTTAAGGACTCGAAGAAACATCGTGAACAGCGACCGGTCTCTCGCACTATCATGACAGTCAATTTTAGCTTTCTCTACTGAGGTGTTAACCCAACTCAACTGGGGCACAATCGCAGTAGTTCTCCCAGCGCTACCTTAGCCAACAATGCGGAACGTAAGGTACCAAAACATGGGAGCCGGGCAAACCCAACTATTGACCAAAGACATGATTCGGAGACGATGCATATAGTGCTATAAGTTCGGGGTGCCGCACTTGTTAGAGTGTTCGGTCTTCTCACACCATGTTATGGGGTGTTGTAAGCCCCTGGTCTATTATCCATACCAAAGTGTACGGTTGCAGAATGTCATGACTGAACATATTTGTATATAAAAATAGATAAGTACAATAATAGGTAAGAGCTATATATTGTTCATTAAAAAAGGGCTGCTGCGAAAGCAGAACGATACAAAAAGTGCGGTAAGCAAGAGATGGGAGTATTTAACATATTCCCCTCCAGGGGCAAGCTGCAGGATTGTAAGAGAAAAAGGTATTAAACTCGTTATAGAGACCACCTGGACTTTTGACGTGGCTTGCTTCCTCCCTGGCTATTGCATCGTGGGTTCGGCGAGAGTATTGCCGGACATGCCTTCCGAATAGTTGGGTCCTGAAAGTGTGTGAAAAGGAAAACGACGAAATAGGGAGACCCTTAGTGCGGTTGAGCCGCATTCTAGGCGTTTCGTTGTTGTGCCCCTCCCCTTATGCCCATGGTATCTCTAAGGCGTAATTATGTACGCGTGGTACCAGTATCGCCGTTTGACGAGGGCTGGGGTTGGGGCCGCACTGCTATGCTTGCTCGGAACGTGCCAGCCGGATTTGTTGTAGGTTACTTCGGGCTCGCTTGACGTTGTCCGGACGTTTGGCACCTGGATTGGAGAACTGCCTTGAGAGGCTACTCTGTACTTCCGCTGCTAGGGCCGTCGTGTGCTCCTCCGTTCGGAGCAAGCGTTCGGTGTTTCCGTTTACCGTGATGACTCCGCGAGGTCCTGGCATCTTGAGCTTGAGATATGCGTAGTGCGACACCGCATTGAATTTGGCAAATGCGGTTCGTCCGAGCAGGGCATGATAGCCGCTGCGGAATGGGACTATGTCGAAGATTAACTCCTCGCTCCGGAAGTTATCCGGGGATCCGAAGACCACCTCGAGTGTGACCGAGATTGTACAACTGGCTTCTACCCCTGGTATGACACCTTTGAAGGTTGTCTTTGTGGGTTTAATCCTTGAAGGATCGATGCCCATTTTTTGCACTATGTCCTGGTAAAGCAGGTTCAGGCTACTGCCGCCGTCCATTAGGACTCTGGTAAGGTGAAATCCGTCGATAATTGGCTCTAGCACCAGTGCGGCGAATCCGCCGTGACGGATGCTGGTGGGATGGTCCCTTCGATCGAAGGTGATCGGGCAGGAGGACCATGGGTTGAACTTTGGGGCGACTGGCTCCAGCGCGTAGACGTCCTTGAGAGCACGCTTCCGCTCCCTTTTGGGGATGTGGGTTGCGTATATCATATTCACCGTCCGAAGTTGCGGGGGAAATCCCTTCTGTCCTTTGTTGTTCGGCGGCAGGGGCCCCTCCTCGTCATCGCTATGTAGCCCCTTGTCTCTGGTCTCGGCACTTAACTTGCCTGCCTGCTTGAACACCCAACAATCCCTGTTGGTGTGATTGGCTGGCTATTCGGGTGTGCTGTGTATCTGGCACGAGCGATCGAATATCCGGTCTAAGCTGGATGGGCCCTGAGTTTTTCTTTTGAATGGCTTCTTCCGCTGACCCGGTTTTAGAGCCTCTGAATCCGGCATTGACTACCGTATCTTCAGTATTGTCACCGTTAATGCGGTGCTTGTGCTTGTTGCGACATGACCTGCCGTTGTTATCCTTGGTATCCGAATTGCCGGGGCTCTTGGTTATGTTATTGCTACGAGCTAGCCAGCTGTCTCCTCCCGCGTAGAAGCGGGTCATGAGTGTCGTGAGGGCTGCCATAGACTTCGGCTTTTCCCGTCCTAGGTGCCGGGTAAGCCATTCATCTCGGATGTTGTGCCTAAAGGCTGCAAGGGCCTCGGCGTCCGGACAATCGACTATTTGGTTTTTCTTGGTTAGGAACCGTGTCCAAAATTGTCTGGCCGATTCCTCTGGCTGCTGGATTATGTGGCTTAGGTCATCGGCGTCTGGTGGCCGTACATAAGTGCCCTGGAAGTTGTCAAGGAATGCGGATTCCAGGTCCTCCCAACAACTAATTGACTCTGCTGGCAGGCTGTTAAGCCAATGTCGAGCTGGTCCTTTAAGCTTGAGCGGGAGGTATTTGATGGCGTGTAGATCATCACCACGGGCCATGTGGATATGAAGGAGATAATCCTCGATCCATACCGCGGGATCTGTTGTGCCATCGTATGATTCGATGTTTACGGGTTTGAAGCCCTCGGGGATTTGATGATCCATTACTTCGTCTGTGAAGCATAGTGGGTGTGCGGCGCCCCTGTACTGGGCTATATCACGACGCAGCTCGGACGAGCTTGGTCTGTTGTATTCGGCCGGGCCATACTTATTATGTCCGGTGTGACGGCTAGCGTCACGTGAAGCGGGGCGCCCATGCGATCCGTAGATCGATCTTGTTTGCCTTGCCTTATTCTCCAAGATGTCTCGCAGGTCTGTTGCGTCTCCCCGTACTCTGGTATGTTTTGAGCGGTGTCGGGGTGCGGCTTGGGTTGAGGGCCTGAAGGCCTCTCTATCGCGGCCACGGGGTGGCCGATCGGGCGCATCGTACGCTGGTGATGTAGGTTTAGTTGCTTCCTCCTCAAGTTGGGGTAGCAGCCTGCGCTTTGGGTAGCTCTTGGATGGGCGTTCTAGTTTATACTCTTCGGCCGCCAGGACTTCGGTCCATCTGTCGGCTAGCAAGTCTTGGTCAGCTCTAAGCTGCTGCTGTTTCTTCTTGAGGCTGCTTGCCGTGGCTATGAGCCTGCGTTTGAAACGCTCTTGTTCGACGGGATCCTCTGGCACGACGAATTCGTCGTCGTCGAGGCTTGCCTCGTCTTCGGAGGGATGCATGTAATGGTCGTCCTCATCCTCTTTGTCGGCCGCTCTCTCATGAGGGCTGGCTCCTTCGTCCTCCTGCACTGAATCCTCCTGGAGGGGATTGTCTTCGGCACTGTCCGGCTTATTGTTATCTCCGGTGCCGGAATCGCCGTTTTTGCTTTGGCGGGACTTAGAGCGGCGCCGCTGACATCGGCGCTTGGGTTGCTTCTTGGGGGGGGGGGGTCATCCTCCGTTTTGTCCTCGCCATCCCCCGCTTTAGGGGTGTCCACCATTTATATGTCATATGACGAGGTGGCTTTCCAGTTCCCTATAGGTGCTGGTTCTTGATCGTCTCCTTCATCGGCGTCCATGCCGTCGATGTCTTCGGAGTCAAAGTCGAGCATGTCGGTTAAACTGTCGACAGTGGCTACGAAGTGGGTGGTAGGTGGGCTACGAATTTCTTCGTCGTCCGTATCCCGACCGTGTTGGCCGTAGTCCGGCCAGGGCTCTCCTGACAAAGAGATAGACTTTAACGAATTTAGGATATTGCCGAAAGGCTAGTGCTGAAAGACATCCGCGGCGGTGAACTCCATGACCGGAGCCCAATCGGGCTTAATCGGAAGAGGTGCGGGATTTACGGAGTCCGGATCGAAGTCCGGCACCTTGGAGTCACGGGCCTTGCGAGGGACTAGGCTGGTATCTGGCTCTATCGCCGTAGAGGTTGCAGCTTCCAGGGAGGCGTCCAACCGTCCGTCCCCGACTGGCGCAGCGGGTTCCGAGCTAATGGTCGGAGCGGACACCTGAGCGGCGCTCTGGGTGTTGTCCGATGACAGAGCTAAATCATGCCCATCATGACAGTGCGGCGCGCTCGGTCGTGGCTTGAATCCATCGAAGATCAAGTCCCCGCGGATGTCGGCCGTGTAGTTTAAGCTTCCAAACCTAACCAGGTGGCCAGGGCGTAGTTTTCGATCTGCTCCAGATGGCCAACGAGTCGGCCCGCAGTGCGAAGCCGCCGAATACGAAGATCTGTCCGGGGAGAAAAGTCTCATCCCGGACCGTATCGCGATTGTCGAGCGAAGAAGCCATCGGGCCTAAAGGCGATGACACAGAGGAACTCTCAATGAAAGCACCAATGTCGGTGTCAAAACCGGCGGATCTCGGGTAGGGGGTCCCGAACTGTGCGTCTAGGCGGATGGTAACATGAGACAAGGGACACGATGTTTTTACCCAGGTTCGGGCCCTCTCGATGGAGGTAAAACCCTACTCCTGCTTGATTAATATTGATGATATGGGTAGTACAAGAGTAGATCTACCAGGAGATCAGAGTGGCTAAACCCTAGAATCTAGCCTATGGTATGATTGTTGTTCGTCCTATGGACTAAAACTCTCTGTTTTATATAGACACCGGAGAGGGCTAGGGTTACACAGAGTCGGTTACAATGGGAGGAGATCTTCATATCGTATCGCCAAGCTTGCCTTCCACGCCAAGGAAAGTCCGATCCGGACAAGGGACGGAGTCTTCAATCTTGTATCTTCATAGTCCGGGAGTCCGGCCAAAGGTCTTAGTCCGGCCATCCGGACACCCCCTAATCCAGGACTCCCTCACGCCTCCTTGACCCTGCTATGGGTCGTAGGATCCATGGGTCTCCTACGAGCTGTCGATAAATGGGCCTCTAATAGGGCCGTAGAATTGGTGGGCCTTAGGCCGTCGGATAAATAGGTCTACATGGGCCGTAAACAGGCATAATTGGTATCGGCCTAGCATGGTAACGAGCCATTAATAGGCCAGAGGACAACAAAGGCTTAATTCTGTCACAGCCATAAAATGTCGTTAATGGGCTGAAATATAGGACATGCTGGAAACGACGCAATGGGTTAACAGGCCAGAAACGGGCCGACTCTTGCCACGGGCCAAATTTGGCCCATTAGGGGAACATGCCAGTAACGGGCCGGAAGTAATCGAGGGCCGGAAAGGATCCCAAGAACGTATGGGCCATCAATAGGCAGAAAGCTAACACGGGCTAGAAACGGCCCATGTAAATCATGGGCCATTAACGGGTACAAATAAATTTACTGGTCATTATGGGCTAGAGTCACCGTGGGCCTCTAAAGGGCCTAAAGATACGAAGGCCTCATATGGGCTGAAAGACGTCGTGGGCCATACATGGGCCGAAAGTGAAACGGGCTGGTGTTATATTCAACGGCCCACATGACGTTGTTGGGCCGATTCCATTGGTCCCGAACGGGCCGTGGGTTAGCGGGCTATAAATGGGCTATATGCAAACAAGTCGTTAACAGGCTTTCCGTGGGCCGGCCCGCCACCTTTTGACCAAGTCAAACGGGTTGGCCTTTTCACAGGAATGGACTTCTGTTGGGCCATGCCACGTGTCGACGTATCATAGGAGCCTTCGGTCCAATGAGTGGATGACATCTGTCCCAACGGTGAGCCGCCACGTGTTTCCTCCAGCCAATGATGATTTTACATGTGGAAAATCCCCATTGGTCGGGGCTGTTA
This sequence comes from Triticum aestivum, assembly GCF_018294505.1. NCBI lineage: Eukaryota > Viridiplantae > Streptophyta > Magnoliopsida > Poales > Poaceae > Triticum > Triticum aestivum. The sequence goes on along the minus strand of NC_057804.1, from coordinate 480,591,707 downwards.
ACGGGTTATCGGATCCAAAACCGGACCCGATAGCTTAACGACGTTCCATTATGGTGGATGCCACGTGTTGGTCACCCTTGACAAAAGAACTTCTGTGACGCATGATTTATCGTCATGGAAGTGGACACTTCCATGATGATAATTTTGGTAATGTCATGGAACACTTCTACGACAACACATGTATGACTATCTTGATTCTGTCATAAAATCGTCATGGATGTACACGCATGACAAAAAACACGACCTACTGTGACAAACACGTATCATCACGGAAGTGTATTTTTTTGTAGTGACTCCTCAAACTACGGTCATCACCGGGAAGTGTCCCGACTATTGTCACTCCGGGGTTTGCCGGATCATAACACGTAGTAGGTGACTATAAATTGCAAGATAGGATCAAGAACTCACATATATTCATTAAAATATAACAGGTCCAGATTTGAAATCATGGCACTCGGGCCCTAATTACAAGCATTAAGCATGGCAAAGTCATAGCAACATCAATCTTAGAACATAATGGACAATAGGGATCAAACTCTAACAAGACTAACTCGATTACATGGTAAATCTCGTCCAACCCATCACCGTCCAGCAAGACTACAATGGGATTACTCACGAACGGTGGTGAGCATCATGAAATTAGTGATGGAGGATGGTTGATGATGTCGATGGCGACGAATTCCCCTCTCCGGAGCCCCGAACGGACTCCGGATCAGCCCTCCCGAGGAAGAACAAGGCTTGGCAGCGGCTCCGTATTGTAAAATGCGATGAATCCTTCTCTCTGATTTTTTTCTCCCCAAACATGAATATATGGAGTTGGAATTGAGGTCGGTGAAGGTCCGGGGGGCCCACGAGGTAGGGGGCATGCCCTCCACCCCCATGGACAGGGTGTGGGCTCCCCTTCTGTTGATTCTTTCGCCAATAATTTTTATTAATTCCAAAATGTGACTCCATGAAGTGTAAGGTCATTTCGACAACTTTTATTTCTGCACAAAAATAACACCATAGCAATTCTGTGGAAAACAACATCCGTCCAGTTAGTTCCATTCAAATCATGCAAGTTAGAGTCCAAAACAAGGGCAAAAGTGTTTGGAAAAGCAGATACGTTGGAGACGTATCACTAACACTCATGTGATACTTATGGGTACAAAGTTTCAATCACACACAGAGAAAGATAGGGCCTTATAGTTTTGCCTCCCAACCTTTTACCTCAAGGGTAATGTCAACAATAATACTTTATGAAAACCTACATCCGAGTGGATATATATATCCGGATCTGTCCAACACATAGTGCTTGCCAAAGGATAAAAGCGTAAAATGGGAAGGTGAAGATCACCATGACTCTTGTATGAGGATATAAGGTAAAAGTAAAAGATAGGCCCTTTGCAGAGGGAAGCAGAGGTTGTCATGCGCTTTTATGGTTGGATGCACAAAATCTTAATGCAAAAGAACATCACTTTATATTACCACTTGTGATAAGGACCTTTATTATGCATTCAGTTGCCTTTATTTCTTCCATATCACAAGCTCGGATAAAGCTTATTTTCTTCACACTAATAGATCATACATATTTAGAGAGCAATTTTTATTGCTTGCACCGATGATAACTTACTTGACGGATCTTACTCAATCCATAGGTAGGTATGGTGGACTCTCATGGCAAAACTGGGTTTAGGGATGTTTGGACGCACAAGTAGTATCTCTACTTGGTGCAAAGAATTTGGCTAGCATGAGGGGAAATGGAAGCTAAACATGTTGGATGATCCAAGACAATATAACTTCTTTGGATATAAGAAAACGTAACCCATTACATTGTCTTCCTTATCCAACATCAACTTTTTAGCATGTCATATTTTAATGAGTTCTCACAATCACAAAAGATGTCCAAGCTAGTATATTTATATGTGAAAACCTCTCTTTCTTTATTACTTCCTATTAATTGCAACGATGACCAAAACTATGTTTGTCAACTCTCAACAACTTTTATTCATCATACTCTTTATATGTGAAGTCATTACTCTTCATAAGATCAATATGATCTTTTTATTTCTTTTTATCCTTTTTTTAACTTCCTCAAGATGATAGTTAGATAGCAAAGCCCTCAACTCAAAACTACTCTTTATTATATAACTCATGGACTTGATTACCTAGATAGAGATCAAAATAAACCTCAAAGCTAGATAATACTAAAAACTTTATTCTACTAGATTAAGATATAACCAAAAGAGATCGAACTAAGAAAAACGATAAAAGATAGAAGTGTGATGGTGATACAATACTGGGGCACCTCCCCCAAGCTTGGCAATTGCCAAGGGGAGTGCCCATACCCATATATTTATGTCTCTTTCTTCGGAGGTGGTGATGTGATATTCTTGGCGATGACGCCCCTTAGGATATGATTCTCTTCCTCGAGCTTATTAACTTGTTTCTTAAGATCCATTATTTCCTTACGGAGTTTACCCGTGACGGCTAAAGCTCCAATCACCCATGGATGTTTCATAGCTGCGGGAGAACGAGTAACACTCTTTTTCATATTTTCATAGGAGATAAATCTAGAATTAGGAGGAATGGCCGAATTTGGAATTGCTGAGCTCTGAAGTTCCTCCAGCATGAATCTGGCTTGGAGACGAGAGGTAACTTCTTGATCCTCCTCCATGGCATCCACCCTTTTCAAGTCCGCCTCCATCTCCTCCTCCGTTTATGGCCCAAAGTGGTCAGCTTCGTTGTTTGCTCTTGGCCTCGGTGTCGGGTGAGATACCTGACTCTCCCCGACTGACTCTTGAGAAGACATCTTGCTCTAAATCTGTTGCAGATTATATAATGGTGGTACGGTGGTCAAAACCTTCGGGAGATTATATAATGATTTTTTATCGACTAAAAGAAGTATTGTGTAAGAAAATGGAGTCCGGAGGGCACACGAGGTGGCCACGAGGCAGGGGACGCGCCCTCCACCCTCGTGGTTGCCTTGTGTCTCTTTCAGACTGCTTTTAATTTTTCCTCATTTTTTAAATATTCCAAAACGAAGAAAATTACTATTAGAATAGTTTTGGAGTCTATTTACTTACCGTACCACATACCTATTCCTTTTCAGAATCTGAAACATTCTGGAAAGTGTCCCTTATGTACTCCTTCGGTGTTATGGTGTTATTAACATTGGTTTCAACATTTATGGGGTTACCTGAGATATAATGTTTGATTCTTTGACCATTTACCACCTTCGGATTTGTGCCTTCGGCATTGTTGATTTTGATGGAACCGGAACGATAGACCTCCTCGATAATGTAAGGTCCTTCTCATTTAGAGATAATTTTTCCTGCAAAAAATCTTAAATGAGACTTGTATAGCAAAACATAATCACCTACATTAAACTCATGCTTTTGTATCCTTTTATCATGCCATCTTTTAACTTTTTCTTTAAACAACTTGGCATTCTCATAGGCTTGGGTTCTTCATTCATCGAGCGAGCTAATGTCAAATAACCTCTTCTCATCGGCAAGTTTGAAATCATAATTGAGCTCTTTAATAGCCCAATATGCCTTATGTTCTAGTTCAAGAGGTAAGTGACATGCTTTTCCATAAACCATTTTATACGGAGACATACCCATAGGATTTTTATAAGCAGTTCTATAAGCCCATAATGCATCATCAAGTTTCTTGGACCAATTCTTTCTAGATCAATTAATAGTCTTTTGCAAAATCAATTTAATCTCTCTATTACTCAATTCTACTTGACCACTAGACTGAGGATGATATGGAGATGCAATTCTATGATTAACATCATACTTAGCAAGCATTTTATGAAAAGCATTATGAATAAAATGTGAACCGCCATCAGTCATTAAATATCTAGGGGCTCCAAACCTCGGGAAAATAACTTCTTTAAGCATCTTAATAGAAGTGTTATGATTAGCACTACTAGTTGGAATAGCTTCTATCCACTTAGTAACGTAATCAACAACAACTAAAATATGTGTATACCCATTGGAGGAAGGAAAGGGTCCCATATAATCAAAGCCCCAAACATCAATTGGTTCAATAACAAGTGAATAATTCATAGGCATTTCCTGACGTCTACTAATATTACCAATTCTTTGGCATTCATCACAAGACAAGACAAACTTACAAGCATCGTTGAAAAGAGTAGGCCAATAAAAACCGGATTGCAATACCTTATGTGCAGTTCTATCTCCAGCATGGTGTCCTCCGTAAGCCTCGGACTGACACTTGCGTAGGATCTGTTCATGTTCATGCTTGAGTACACAACGTCTAATAACATCATCTACTCCTTCTTTATAAAGGTGCGGGTCATCCCAAAAGTAATGTCTTAAATCATAGAAAACCTTTTTCTTTCGTTGGTATGTGAAACTAGGTGGTATAAATTTAGCAACAATGTAAATAGCATAATCAGCATACCATGGAGCAGTACGAGAGGCATTTATGACAACTAATTGTTCATTAGGAAAGCTATCATCAATAGTAGTGGGTCATCAAGCACATTTTCTAACCTAGACAAGTTGTCTACAACGGGGTTCTGAGCTCCCTTTCTATCAATAATATGCAAATCAAATTCTTGTAGCAAGGGAACCCATCTAATAAGTCTAGGTTTAGCATCTTTCTTTTCCATAAGATATTTAATAGTAGCATGATCAGTGTGAACAGTTACTTTGGAATCAACCATATAAGGTCTGAACTTATCACAAGCAAATACAACCGCTAAAAATTCTTTTTCAGTAGTAGCATAATTTCTCTGGGCACTGTCTAGAGTTTTACTAGCATATTGGATAACATTTAATTTCTTATCGACTCTTTGTACTAGAACAGCACCAACTGCATAATCACTAGCATCACACATAATTTCAAAGGGTAAATTCCAATCAGGTGGCTGAACAATAGGTGCAGAAATCAAGGCTTTCTTAAGTATTTCGAATGCTTCTACACAATCATAATCAAAAACAAAAGGAACATCTTTTTGCAAGAGATTAGTGCGAGGCCTAGAAATTTTAGAGAAGTCTTTAATAATCCTCCTATAGAAACCACCATGACCAAGGAAACTCCTTATACCTTTGATATCTTTAGGACACGACATCTTTTCAATAGCATCTACTTTAGCTTTATCAACTTCAATACCTCTTTGAGAAATTTTATGCCCCAAGGCAATACCTTAATTAACCATAAAGTGGCACTTCTTCCAATTAAAGACAAGATTAGTTTCTTCGCATCTCTGCAAAACTCGATGAAGGTTGCTTAAGCAATCATCAAAAGAAGTTCCGCAAACACAGAAATCATCCATGAAAACCTCAACAATATTTTCACAAAAAATCATAGAATATAGCAGTCATACATCTTTCAAAGGTAGCAGGTGCATTGCATAAACCAAAAGGCATACGTCTATAATCAAAGGTACTGAAAGGGCAAGTAAAAGTGGTATTTTCCTGATCCTCTTTTGGCACAGGTATTTGAGAGAAACCAGAATAAACATCTAGAAAGAAAAAATGTGTATGTTTAGATAGTCTTTCTAGCATTTGATCAATAAAAGGTAGAGGGTAATGATCTTGTCTAGTAGCTTTATTTAATTTGCAGAAATCAATTACCATTCTATAACCTGTAACATTTCTTTGTGGCATCAATTCATTTTTATCATTAGGAACAACAGTAATACTTCCCTTCTTAGGGACACAATGAACAAGACTTACCCACTAACTATCGGCAATAGGATAAATTATACCTGCCTCTAGAAGCTTTAGTATTTCATTGCTTACCACTTATTTCATCTTAGGATTTTACCGTTGTTGATGATCAACAACTTGTTTAGCATCTTTCTCCACTTTTATTTTGTGCTGGCATAGAGTGGGACTAATACCCTTAAGATCATCAAGAGTATATCCAATAGCGGCACGATGCTTCTTCAGAGTTTTCAATAATTTCTCTTCTTCATGCTTTGAAAGGTTAGCACTAATAATGACATGATATATCTTCTTTTCATCAAGATAAGCATATTTCGAAGTATCAGGTAATTGTTTAAGCTCAAACACGGGATCAACCTTGGGTGGAGGAGGATCCCCAAGAATTTCAACATGCAAATCATGTTTCAAAATAGGTCCTTGCTTAAAGAATACCTCGTCTATTTCCCTTTTTTCATTCATAAACATATCATTTTCATGGTCTAGCAAATATTGTTCTAAAGGATCATTAGGAGGCACGACAATAGAAGCAATACCAATAATTTCATCCTTACTAGGCAATTCTTTATCATGGGGTTGTCTACGAAATTTAGAAAATTAAAGTCATGAGACATATCCCCTAACCCAACAGTAACAATATCGTTTTCGCCAGTCTATCTTAGAATTAACAATATTCAAGAAGGGTCTACCAAATATAATGGGACAAAAGTCATCTTCTGGGGAACCAAGAACAAGAAAATCAGTAGGATATTTAATTTTCCCACACAAGACTTCAACATCTCTAACAATCCCAACTGGTGAAATAGTATCTCTATTTGCAAGCTTAATAGTAACATCAATACCTTCTATCTCATCAGGTGCAATATCATGCATAATTTCTTTGTATAAGGAATGAGGAATTGCACTCACACTAGCACCCATATCACATAAGCCATGATAACAATGATATCCTATTTTAACAGAAACAACAGACATGCCAACAACAATAGTTGTTCTAGTTTATCTTTAGTATCGGGTTTAGCAATCCTAGCAACTTCATCACAGAAATAAATAACATGCCCATCAATATTATCGAACAAGAGATCTTTAACCATAGCAATACTAGGTTCAACTTTAGTTTGCTCAGGGGGTGTAGTTGTTCTAGTATAACTCTTATGAACCACAGTTAAAGCTTTAGCATGATCCTTTATTCTAATAGGAAATGGTGATTTCTCAATATAAGCAGTAGGAACAATAGGATAAACATTATAAGTAATAGTTTCTTCTTTAACTTTAATAGGTTCTACTACTTTCACTTTAATGGGAGGATTATATTTAAACCACTTCTCATTAGGGATATCAACATGAGTAGCAAATGATTCAAAGAAAGAAGCTACTATCTCAGAGTCAAGTCCATATTTAGTGCTAAAAACATGAAAAGCATCGGTATCCATAAAAGATTGAACACTATCAAACTTAAGGTTTATACCTGACTCCTTACCTTCGTCGAGTTCCAAATCTTCAGAGTTGCGTTTAATTATTTCCAATAATTCCCATTTTAATTCAATAGTCTTCATCATAAAAGAACCAGTACAAGAAGTATCGAGCATGGAGCGATCATTATGAGAAAGCCGAGCATAAAAGTTTTGAATAATAATTTCTCTTGAGAGCTCATGATCGGGGCATGCATATAACATTGACTTAAGCCTCCCCCAAGCTTGAGTGATACTTTCTACTTCATGAGGCCAAACATTATATATATAATTCCGATCATGATGAACCAGATGCATAGGATAAAACTTCTGATGAAATTCCAATTTCAATTGGTTGTAGTTCCATGATCCAATATCATCACATACCCTATACCATGTCAATGCCTTTCCCTTCAAAGATAAAGGGAAGACCTTCTTCTTGACAACATCCTTGGGCATACCTACAAGCTTAAATAATCCACAAATTTCATCCACATAGATTAGGTGCATATCGGGATGTAACGTTCCATCTCCTGCATAAGGATTAGCTAGCAGTTTCTCTATCATACCCGAAGGAATTTCAAAGTAAATATTTTCAGTACGTTCAGTAGGTTGAGGATAAAGTCTTTGCTCTTCTGGTCGAGGTGAAGAGACCCTGAACAAGCCCCTCAAAGGATTATTTTCCATACTAACAAGTGATAGTAAATTTCAACACACTATATAAATGTTTCCTTACCAAATTCCACTTACCAAAGGCGCTTCACTCCCCGGAAACGGCGCCGAAAAAGATTCTTGAGGACCCACAAGTATAGGGGATCTATCATAGTCCTTTTGATTAGTAAGAGTGTCAAACCCAACGAGGAGCAGAAGGAAATGACAAGCGTTTTCAGTAAGGTATTCTCTACAAGCACTGAAATTATCGGTAACAGATAGTTTTCTGATAAGGTAATTCCTAACGGGTAACAATTAACAAAAGTAAACAAGGTGCAGCAAGGTGGCCCAATAGTTTATGTAGGAAAGGACAAGCCTGTACGAACTCTTATATAAATCAAAGTGCTCCCGAGGACACATGGGAATTACTGTCAAGCTAGTTTTCATCATGCTCATATGATTCGCGTTCGTTACTTTGATAATTTGATATGTAGGTGGACCCGTGCTTGGGTGCTGTCCTTACTTGGAAAAGCCTCCCACTTATGATTAACCCATCTCGCAAGCCACAAAGAATAAAGGTAAACCTAACCATAGCATGAAACATATGGATCCAAATCAGCCCCTTACGAAGCAACATATAAACTAGGGTTTAAGCTTCTGTCACTCTAGCAACCCATCATCTACTTATTACTTCCCAGTGACTTCCCCTAGACCATAATCATGGTGAAGTGTCATGTAGTCGACGTTCACATAACACCACTAGAGGAGAGGCAACATACATCTCATCAAAATATCGAACGAATACCAAATTCACACGATTACTTATAATAAGACTTCTCCCATGTCCTCAGGAACAAACATAACTACTCACAAAGCATATTCATGTTAAATATCAGAGGGCTATTGAATAGCATTAAGGATCTGATATGATCTTCCACTGAATAAACCAACTAGCATCAACTACAAGGAGTAATCAACACTACTAGCAACCCACAGGTACCAATCTGAGGTTTTGAGACAATGATCGGATACAAGATATGAACTAGGGTTTGAGAGGAGATGGTGTTGGTGAAGATGTTGATGGAGATGGACCACCTCTTGATGAGAGGATCGATGGTGATGACGATGGCGATGATTTCCCCCTCCCGGAGGGATGTTTCCTGGCAGAACTGCTCCGTCGGAGCCCTATATTAGTACTGCCCAGGTTCCACCTCGAGATGGCGGCGCTTCATCCCGAAAGCTTCTCTCTGATTTTTTCCAGGGCAAAAGACACCATGTAGCAGAACATGGGAGTCGGGGGCCTGCCAGGGGGCCCACGAGGCAGGGGTCGCACCCAGGGGGGTAGGGCGCGCCCTCCACCCTCGTGGGTGACTGGTGGCCCCCCTCTAGTGCTTTCTTCACCCAATATTTTTTATATATTCCAAAACTGATCTCCGTGGAGTTTCAGGACTTTTGGAGTTGTGCAGAATAGGTCTCTAGTATTTGCTCCTTTTCCAGTCCAGAATTCCAGCTGCCGACATTCTCCCTCTTCCTGTAAACCTTATAAAATTAGAGAGAAAAGGCATAACTATTGTGATATAACGTGTAATAACAGCCCATAATGCAATAAATATTGATATAAAAGCATGATGCAAAATGGATGTATCAACAATGGAAAAGTAACTAAGCAAAGATCAATATGAAACGAGCTCGTAGGCAATGGATCAATGATGGATAATTATGTCGGATCGCATTCATCACACAACAGTAATAACATAGGGTGATATAGAACTAGCTCCAATTCATCAATATAATATAGGCATGTATTCTGAATATAGTCATACATGCTTATGGAAAAGAACTTGCATGACATCTTTTGTCCTACCCTCCCGTGGCAGTGGGTTCCTATTGGAAACTAAGGGATATTAAGGCCTCCTTTTAATAGAGTACCGAACCAAAGCATTAGCAGTTAGTGAATACATGAACTCCTCAAACTACGGTCATCACCGGGAAGTGTCCCAACTATTGTCACTCCGGGGTTGCTGGATCATAACACGTAGTTGGTGACTATAACTTGCATGACCGAATCAAGAAATCACATGTATTCATGAAAACATAATAGGTTCAGATCTGAAATCATGGCACTCGGGCCCTAGTGACAAGCATTAAGCATAGCAAAGTCATAGCAACTTCAATCTTAGAACATAATGGATACTAGGGATTAAACCCTAACAAAACTTACTCGATTACATGGTAAATATCATCCAACCCATCACCGTCCAGCAAGCCTACGATGGGATTACTCGCGCACGGCGGTGAGCATCATGAAATTGGTGATGGAGGATGGTTGATGATGATGACGGCGACGATTTCCCCTCTCTGGGCCCCCGAACGGACTCCAGATCTACCCTCCCGAGGAAGAACAGGGCTTGGGGTGGCTCAGTATCGTAAAACACAATGGATCCTTCTCTCTGTTTTTTTCTCCCCGAACATGAATATATGGAGTTGGAATTAAGGTCGGTGGAGGTCCAGGGTGCCCACAAGGACAGATGGCGCTCCCCAGGGGAGTGGGCGTGCCCTCCACCCTTGTGGCCAGGGTGTGGGCCCCCTTCGGTTGATTCTTTCACCAATATTTTTTATTTATTCCAAAACTCATCTCCGTGAAGTTTCAGGTCATTCTGAGAACTTTTATTTCTGCACAAAAATAACACCATGGCAATATTGCTGAAACCAGCATCAGTCCGGGTTAGTTCCATTCAAATCATGCAAATTAGTGTCCAAAACAAGGGCAAAAGAGTTCGGAAAAGTAGATACAATGGAGACGTAGCAACTCCCCCAAGCTTAACCTATTGCTTGTCCTCAAGCAATTCAGTTGATAAACTGAAAGTGAACAAGAAAAACTTTTACAAACTATGTTTGATCTTGTTGTTGCAAATATATAAAGCAAACATTCAAGTTTTCAGCAAAGATTATTAACTAACCATATTCACAATAACATTTAGGTCTCACGTTTACTCATATCAATGGCATAGTCAACTAGCGAGCAATAATAATAAATCTCAGATGACAACACTTTCTCAAAACAATCATGATATGATATAACAAGATGGTATCTCACTAGCCCTTTCTGAGACCACAAAACATAAATGCAGAGCACCCCTGAAGATCAAGGACTAACTAGACATTGTAATTCTTGGCAAAAGAGATCCAGTCACAGTCATACTCAATATCAATTAATAACAATGCATTCAAATGACAGTGGTGCTCTTTAACTGATGCTTTTTATAAGAGGATGATGACTCAACATAAAAGTAAATAGATAGGCCCTTCGTAGATGGAAGCAGGGATTTGCATATGTGCCAGAGCTCGATTTATTGAAATAGAGATAAATAATATTTTGAGCGTTATGCTTTGATTGTCAACATAACAACCAAGAGAACTCGGTATCTTCCATGCTACATACATTATAGGTGGTTCTCGAATAGAATAGTAAAGTTTATACTCCACCACCACCAACAAGCACATTCCACGGCTAGTTCGAAACAACGGGTACCGTCCAACTAACAACAATCTAGGGGAGTTTTGTTTGCAATTATCTTGATTTGATTTGGGCATGGGACTGGGCATCCCGATTAGCAGCCATTTTCTCGTGAATGATGAGCGGAGTCCACTCATCGTGAGAATAACCCACCTAGCATGGAAGATATAGACAGCCCTAGTTGCTACATGAGCAATTCGAGCAGACAAAACATAATTTCATTTGAAGGTTTAGAGTTTGGCACATGCAAATTTACTTGGAACGACAGGTAAATACCGCATATAGGTAGGTATGGTGGACTCATATGGAACAACTTTGGGGTTTATGGAAGTGGATGCACAAGCAGTATTCCTGCTTAGTACAAGTGAAGGCTAGAAAAGGACCGGGAAGCGGCCAACTAGAGAGCGACACCACTTATGAACATGCCTTGAGATTAACCAACACTGAGTGCAAGCATGAGTAGGATCTAAATCACCATGAACATAAATATCGTGGAGGCTATGTTGATTTTGTTTCAACTACATGCGTGAACATGTGCCAAGTCAAGTCACTCGAATCATTCAATGGAGGATACCATCCTATCATACTACATCACAACCATTTCAATAGCATGTTGGCATGCAAGGTAAACTATTATAAACTCCTAGATAGTTAAGCATGGCATGAATAACTATAATCTCTAATTGTCATTGCAAACATGTTTCATTCATAATAGGCTGACTCAGGAATGATGAACTGATCATATTTACAAAAACAAGATAGGTCGAGTTCGTACCAGCTTTTCCTCATCTCAATCATTTCACCATATATCGTCATTATTACCTTTCACTTGCACGACCGAACGGTGTGGATAATAATAATAGTGCATGTTGTAAGTGCATCTAGTGCCCCTTAGTGATTTTGGTGTATTGGAGACTTATAGGTTAAGAGACTAATATGTTTGCGAGTGTGCACAAGCTCTATAAGTCGATGAGGAGTTTGATATTTATGATGAAAGTCGACCCCTAAAAATGAATGTCTTCAGCTGAAGACTTTGCTCCTCCTGAAGATCTTGAAAGTGAAGAAATTGGTGTGACCATGAAGGCTTGGATATTCATGCGAGGATTATGAAGCGTGAAGACTTTTGTTTTCATAGTTTCATTTTATCTTTCTTGAGTCATAGGAAACACGGTACTGTTAAAGGGGGTCGAGGTAATACTAAGGAAACTGATTTCCAAGTGATGTTCATCTAAAAATCCTACACCTACCCAATCCTTTCGAGTGAAGCCATTGGAAATCTCATACCAGTTCAGTCAAATTTCTTCAGTGACAGAGAAGAAGATCTTCTGGTCTCCGAGGAATTTGTTCTGACTAAGGAGTTAGGAATTCGCCGGTGCAGATTGCCTACACAGTGAGGAACATGATAGCCCTGAGGAATTCGAACCTCAAATATCCTACCGTTGCTATGCTACACACCAGCTATCCAAAAATATAGTCCACCTAACGGTCATATCATTGAAGGGAATTTATGTCTTATCATGTCGGGCTGCTCCCTAGGCTATAAATAGCCGCCCCCTACAACCACTAGTTGGTTGGCTGCTCCGCGAGAAACTGACACTTGTCATTGAGAGCATCCCATCCTCCGAGGACTTTGAGCGAAAATCATCAAGTGAGGAAAACTCAAATACCAAACCCAAACACCTACCAACCCAAAGTGATTGAGCATCACTGAAGAGATTGTTCCTGTGTGGAACCGACGCTTGTTACCTTTGAGGACTGTGTATCCTCCAAACGGTTAGTCGTCATGGTCTAAGCATCCAAGAGGAATTGTGGATCACCGAGTGACCAAGTCTGTGTAGGTTTGGAAGTCACCTGTGAAGACTTACCACGAGTGTTGGGCGAGGTCTGTGTGACTTTAGCTCAAGGAGAATACGTTGAGGACTATGTGTCTGGGACTGTGTGTCCTCGAGTTTAAATACTCAGTCGCTCCAACCAGAAGTACAACTGTCACAACAGTTGGAATTGGTCTACCACATCATTATCTTCACCAAGCCAACTGGTTCTATTTCCTCAACCCTTTCATTTCGTCATTCATGTGTTGATGAACCTGATCATTACTGTTTGAAGACTTTGACTAGAGACTTTCTCTATTTCCTCAATCCAATTTCTTCAGTAACATTGTCTTCAGCCTGCTTATCCTATTTTCATGCTATCTGTACTCCATGCTTGTTTTCATTTCATCATGATGACTATGATGTTACTTTGTTATGCTTATACCTGAGTACTTATTCCACTGCTAGTGTGTCATTGCTTATGAATTTACTCACCTAGAAATTCCTTAGTGACGAATTTGTAAAAATTGCCTATTCACCCCCTCTAATAGATATAATGCACTTTCAATTGGCATCAGAGCAAGGTCCTCCCTTGTTCTGTGTCATTTTCATTTAACCACCTGGAGTTCTAGTTATGTCGACTGCAGGAATGAAGAAAGTGACATGCCTCATATTTGACGGTCATGAGTATCCCAAGTGGAAGGCCATGATGAAGAAGCGACTCATGGCAATGAACAGCAAATTGTGGACCGTCACTAAGATGGTCTTACCGATCTATGCAAGATGGCAGAGGCTGATGATATTCGCAAGTACACTCTACTTAACCTCATGGCAAAGGATATCATTTGTTGCCGTTTGTCACAAAACCAGTTCAGGAACATCATGCATCTCAACCATGCGAAGCTTATTAGGGACCAACTCTCTAAGGTCTATGAAGTTCATCGAACTCGTAATGATCCTTGATTTGAGGATTTCAAGGAATCACTCAAGGAGATGACTTTCGCCCCAGAATCATCATCCACTGCACCATGCCTTATGGCAAAGGGTGCTAAGGTAACTGAATGCTACCTTTCTGAATCTAGTGATGATGAATCTGGTGATGAATTTGGACCCAACTACACTATACTTTCTTCCCTTACCAATAAACAACAAAGAGCTCTTGAAAAAATTTAAAACATGCTTGATGAAAGCGATGATATGTTGGGTGAGGAATTGAATCAAACTAAGACCTTGACTGAAAATCTTCAGAGACTTCAGTCTATGATTGACAACTTTCAAAATCATCATAACACTCTCTTAACTGATCATGAGAAGCTTTCTTATGAATTTCTTCAGAGAAAGCAAGATCTTGAGAAGTTAAAAGTGAATTATGAAGATCTTCATAAGGAAAATGATTCATTGCTTGCTCAACAGATCAGTTTCGCTCAGGAAGAATTTATTCCACCATGTCTGAAATGCATTGAGCGTGAATCTGCTAATTCTTCACCTGAATGTTCAAATGCTTCTATTGCTGCAAATTCTTCAATTGTCTCTATGGTCACAAATTCCTCATCTGAGGATACCACAAGTATCACTGACGATAATGCAGGGTGAAGGAATTGTATGTGATAGGCATATACAAAAGCCTCAAAGGGCATCCGACTCTTTGTGATGTGCTCAAAGAGTAGATCTTGAACAAGAACCCTAGGAAAGAGGGTATTGCCTTTGAGAGGAAACTCAATGCTGATGGGACCTACAGGAAACCTGAGTAGTACCCAAAAACCTCATGGGTTGCTATGAACGTACCTTCCACAGATCCATGCATATTATCTGGCTTTACTTGTGAATCTTCATATTCCTCTGATGAGTCATTTGACTCCAACTATAAACTATTCAAAAATCAGAATGGTGAAGTATTTGCTCGATATGTCAGAACTAACTATAGGAACGGTCCCCCTATGAAGAAAATCTGGGTTCCCAAAAAGGTGCCTTGAAAATCTTCAGGTGAATGTCATCATGACACCACCTATGAAGAATAGGAACCCAAGATCAAATTCTTCATATGGATCCAAGTCCTCTTATGGACCAAATTCTTCACCTGGATCAAATTCCTCATGTGGATCCAAATCCTCATATGAACATCATCATGCTAACACTTCTGTTTCACAGGGAAAGTCTAAAGGCTATGACTATGTGCATTATTCTTCAAACCATTATGTTCATAAGTCCTCGAAGAATTTCTCTGCTTATTCATATGCTTATCCTAACCCCTCTTATGTGAAACAAAGTGCACTAGTTTCAATGCCATCTTTTTGTTATGGAGCTCGCAGAATGATGAACTCTTTGCCAACCATTCAAATGTGGGTGGTGAAGAAAAAGAACTAATCTCTTATGTAGGGTTAGGTCTCCAGATGAGCTTAATCGTTTGAAGAATTTGCTGGAGACCTGAATGTGCTTGAATGGATGCAAGATAATCATGAAGAACTGAATTACTCATTTCTCTCATCCTCATGTTGCTATATCTGTTATTGTTGATGAAATTGATATCATATTCTTCAATTATGAAGTATATGGGTTCGTAAGTTGCACTAATTCATCTGCAGGATGAACAACCCAAAGCTACTGAGTGGGTCCTCGACAATGGATGTACAAATCACATGACCGGTGACAAGAACTTATTGATGGACACTGCTCTATCTCCATCTCATCTAAAGCATATCACTTATGCTGACAAAGGCAAAAGCAAGGCATTGGGTCTAAGTAGGGTTGCGATCTCAAAGTATAGACACATGGACAAAGTCATGCTTGTCGAGTCCTTAGCATTCAACCTCATGTCTATCTCAATGCTTTGTGATCTTGATATGGTTGTTGTCTTTGGCAAATATTGTTGCATTGTGCTAATGGAATCTGACAATTCCAAAGTCTTCGAAGGCTTTAGGAGAGGAGACTTGTATATTGTTGATTTCTCTGCAGGACCACATCCTGCCACATGTCTACTTGCAAAAGCTTTAGAAGGCTGGTTATGGAATAGACGACTTGGTCATGTTGGGATGAGGAAGTTGCGTACAATCGCAAAGAAGAAGCATGTCATTGGCATCGAGGGTGTCAAATTCCTCAAAGATCATCTTTGTGGGGCTCATGAGTCTAGAAAGATCACCAGAGCCAAGCATCCCTCAAAGACTATCATGACCACTTCTCATCCCTTTGAATTACTTCACATGGATCTCTTTGGCCCTACTCATTATGCCATGTTCACTAGTTTTGCATCATTACATGGCTTTTTCATTGTTGATGATTATTCTTGTTATACCTAGGTGCATATCATCACTTACAAAAATGAAGTGCAGGAAGTCTTCAAACGATTTTCCTCAAGAGCATCTATGAACTTCGGTGTGAAGATCAAGCATATCAGGAGTGATGATGGAACCGAGTTCAAGAACACTGGTCTTGATGAATATCTTGATGTACTTGGTATTACTCACAAGTTATCTGCTCCCTATACTCCTCAACAGAATGGCGTCGTGGAGAGAAAGAATAGAACTCTTGTTGAGATGGCTCACACTATGCTTGATGAATACAAGACACCACATCATTTTTAGCCAGATGTTATTGATACTACATGCCACATAATCAACAGGGTATATCTTCACAAATTCTTTAAAAAGACCTTATATGAGCTCCTCACTGACAAGAATCCCAATGTAAGTTATTTCAAAGTTTTAGGTGCTAAATGCTAGATTAGAGATCCTCACCATCACTCTAAATTTGCACCGAAAGCAAATGAGGGGTTTATGCTTGGTTACAGAAAGGACTCGCACACCTACAGGGTCTTCAACACCTATCATCACAAGGTTGTTGAAACTGTAGATGTGCAGTTCAATGAAACTAATGGCTCGCAAAGAGAGCACCTACCTCCTATGCTAGCTGAAGTGTCACCTAAGGAATCCATCAAGTTCAAGGCTACTAAGGATGTCATCCCTACCGAAGAATCTGCTGAAGAAGTCATTCTGGATCGTGAAGAAAATCACACTGGTGCTACTGAAGAAAATTGCCCTGAAGAAATTGTTGGGCCTAAGAAAAGTCTTCAACCTGCTCATCCTCACATTGCAAACGAAGTGCAGATTGACAAAATTATCAAAGACATCAATGCACCAGGTCCTGTCACGCGCTCAAAAGCTTCACATTTGTCTAACTTTTGTGGGCATTTTGTGTTTATCTCTATCACAGAGCCCAACAAAGTTGATGAAGCATTCATGGAATCTAAGTGGATTCAAGCTATGCAAGATGAATTGCATCAATTCAAGCACAACAATGTGTGGGAGCTTGTCAAGCGACCAGACCCACGCAAGCACAAAAGCATCGGTACTAAATGGATCTACCACAACAAATAATATGAAAATGGCCTTGTAGTGAGGAATAAGGCTCGTCTTGTAGCTCAAGGCTACACACAGCTTGAAGGAATTGATTTCGATGAAACTTTTGCACCTGTTGCTAGACTTGAAGCTATTCACATATTGCTTGCTTATGCTAACCATTATAATATCATCTTACATCAAATGGATGTGAAAAGTGCATTCTTTAATGGTAAGCTTGAGGAAGAAGTATATGTTGCTCAACCACCAGGTTTTGAGGATCCAAAATTTCTAGATCACGTCTACAGACTCAAAAAGGCCCTCTATGGCCTCAAGCAAGCACCTCGGGCATGGTATGATACATTGAAGGAATTCCTCATGAAGAAAGGCTTCAAGACGGGTTCACTTGACCCAACTCTTTTCACCAAAGCATACGATGATGAATTATTCATTTGCCAAATATATGTTAATGATATTATCTTTGGCTGTACAAACCAATGTTATAGTGACGAGTTTGCCTATATGATGAGTGAGGAATATCAAATGTCCATGATGGGAGAGTTGAAATTCTTCTTAGGTCTTCAAATTCGTCAACAACACAATGACATATTCACATCTCAGGAGAAATAACTCAAGGATGTGTTGAGGAAATCCGGCATGCAAGATTGCAAAGGCGTCAAAATCCCTATGCCCACAAATGGCCATCTATGCACCGATGAAAATGGTAAAGACTTCGATCAAAAGGTATACTGCTCCATGATTGGCTCTTTATTGTATCTGTGTGCATCTAGGCCGGATATTATGCTTAGTGTTTGCATGTGTGCCTGATTTCAAGCTACACCGAAGGAATCACACCATAAGGCTGTGAAGCATATTCTTCGATATCTAGCTCACACACCAACAGTTGGATTATGATATACCAAGGGATCTTCTTTTGATCTCATTGGATATTCTGACTCTGACTATGCTGATGATCGGGTGGACCATAAGTCAACATCAGGCACATGTCATTTCCTCGGACGATCCTTGGTATGTTGGTCCTCGAAGAAACAAAACTGCGTATCACTCTCTACTGTCGAAGCTGAGTATATTGTTGCTGGATCTTGCTGTGCTCAATTGCTATGGATGAAGCAAACCCTCAAGGACTATGGCATCAATGTGAAGAATGTGCCACTCTACTGTGAAAATGAGAGTGCTATCAAGATTGCTCGCAACCAAGTTTAGCTCTCGAAGACAAAGCACATCCAGATTCGTCATCATTTTCTTCGTGACCATGTGTTGAAGGGCGACATCTCCATCGACCACGCCAATACTGAAGATCAGCTGGCCGATATCTTCACAAAGCCCTTGGATGGGAAGAGATTTAGCAAGTTGCGGTGTGAGCTAAATAGCTTAGAATCTTTGAATGTTCTTTGAAAAGGACACACATCCTAACACTTATGCAAATGTGATGACTTAGATGTGCAACACACAAAGTAACATTTTTCTTCAATCAATGAAGACTAACCCTCTAAGTGTAAAGAAATTAATGAAGAATTTGATTCTCGGAACCCTACGACAATTGTACGCGGTGTATGAAATCATCATTCTTATACGGTGGGTTACGCCACCAACTAAAGTTGAAAATCTTCAATTTGAGTTTTTGTAGTTACTTCAGATTTTCAATTTCCCCAGTCTTTTCATCGTTGTTCTTCCTTGCTATATATATTTGAGTCTTTCATGTCCTCTACAACATTCACTTATAGCTAATTCTTCAAGTTGCTTTTTCATCTAAGTGAATGTGATCGGATCCGTTCCCCCTCTATGCTATACTTAACCCATTCTGTTCACAAATTCTTCATGTGCGTTCTATTTAAAACCCGTTCAAAATCTTCACTATGTCCTTCACTGCTGAAGAATTTACAAACTTCATATCAAATTTTTTCGGCTTTTGCCGCTCAAATCCTTCCACATCCCACGCCTAGAATAAACAACTCACCCATGATCTCACACGATATCCACCTCTCTGTACGTGGGTGACACATGTCGCTAGGACGGCAAGGGTCAGGGGCATGTTCGTTCAAATTCTTCGGATGAACAATTTATCACTGCCTTATAAATACCCCTCCCCTTGCACCTCAGTTCATTTACTCCACTCAACCTCTCCCTCTCCCACTCGAGCTCTCTGACCTAGCACCGCCGCTAATCTCCATTGTTGCCGGTGAGGAAGAGCTTAGCTGCCTCGACCTCGTTGTTGTCGTACTCGTGCCGGTCGCGGAAATCTTCTCTCCGCCGCTGCCGTAGCTGTCTTCCTCCACCAAGTTAGGGCGTGGAAGATCTGAACGGACAAGCTTCTCCAGTTCATCTCTCAGTTCGTCACGTTCTTTGTTAAGGGTAAATAAAACTCGGTTTTACTACCCTTGTTGATTCTGATGGTTCTCAAAAAATCTTCAAAAGGTGTTTATTTTTCAATCTTCACATTCTTAAACACCACAGTTGCATCTGTTCTTGATCTTTCTCCCTAAGACATACTTTTCTTCAAGATTCCTCAATTGTGTGGATTTTTGATCTATACAACTATGGAACTGTAAGTGCATCTAGTGCCCCTTAGTGATTTTGGTGTATTGAAGACTTATAGGTTAAGGGACTAGTATGTTTGTGAGTGTACACAGGCTCTATAAGTCGATGTGGAGTTTGATATTTACTGTGAAAGTCGACCCCTAAAAATGTATGTCTTTAGCTGAAGACTTTGGTTCTCCTAAAGACTTTGAAAGTGATGAAATTGGTGTGACCTTGAAGACTTGGATATTCATGCGAGGATTATGACGCATGAAGACTTTTGTTTTCTTAGTTTAATTTTCTCTTTCTTGAGTCATAGGAAACCCTAGTCCCCTCCGGTGTCTATATAAACCGGAGGGCTTAGTCTGTAGAGGCAGAGATATACATATACACAATCATAACCTCATAGGCTAGACTTCTAGGGTTTAGCCATTACGATCTTGTAGTAGATCAACTCTTGTAATACTCATATCATCAAGATCAATCAAGCAGGAAGTAGGGTATTACCTCCATAGAGCAGGCCCGAACCTGGGTAAACATCATGTCCCCCGCCTCCTGTTACCATCGACCTTGGACGCACAGTTCGGGGCCCCCTACCTTAGATCTGCCGGTTTTGACACCGACATTGGTGCTTTCATTGATAGTTCTGCTACATCGTCATTAGAAGGTTTTTGATGGCTCCATCAATCATCTACAACCATGCGGTCTAGGGTGGGGTTTTCCTCCCCGGACAGATCTTCGTATTCGGCAACTTCACACTTCGGGCCAACTCGCTTGGCCATCTAGAGCAGATCGACAGCTACGCCCCTGGCCATCAGGTCAGGTTTGGAAGCTTGAATTACATCGCCGTTATCCGCGGAGACTTGATCTTCGACGGATTCGAGCCTTTGACGGCCGCACCCTGCCGTCACGATGAGCATGACTTAAATCTGTTATCAGACCGTGCTCAGGAGATAGCGCCTGTGCCTGCTCTGGCCCTAGATCCGGAGCAGATTGCGCCCTTCGAGGACGGGAAGCTCAACCCCGCCACGGAAGCCGCAGACTTAGTAGTGTTGGAGCCGAACACACATCCGACCTCGAACGAGGCCTGTGTTACCAGAACCTCGGACTCGTCTCCGGCTATAGGTTTCAAACCACATGCATCCGCGCCCGTCAATCAGGCCGATCATTGAGTTCAGCTCCGCGGATATCTTCTGGCACTCACCTTTAGGTGATGTGCTAAACTCATTAAAGGCTCTTGCCTTATCTGGGGATTCTCAGCCGAACTATATTCGGTTTTGAGTTGGAAGTGGATGACGGAAAATTTCGCTGCCCACCCACCACCCACTTCGTAGCCACGGTCGAAGAGTTAACTTATCTACTCGACTATGCCTCTGAAGACTTCGAAGGGATGGACCTCGAAGCCAGAGAGAATCTAGACCAAAACCCACCCGCAACAGGGCAGTGGACGGCTACATCTTCATACGATATATACATGGTGGACACACTTCAAGAGAAGAAGGCCGACGGTGACAATAACAGGGCCGTCCATGAACCTCCCAAGCGATGGCGTCAGAAGTGCCGATCTCGATCCGGCAAAGGAAAAAATAGCAACATTATCACTGACGATGGTGATAATTCGGACCAAGCCGAAGACCCCACAGACCAAGCAGGACAAGCAAGAGAACGGCGTGCATAGTCCGAGGCTGTGGTCTGAACATAGCGATGCCGAAGATAGCAACTATCAACCCGTCTCCGAGGAGGAGATCAGTTCGGGCGATGATGAATCCGTCATCCTAGAAGAACCCTTAGAACAAGAGCGCCTCCATCAGAGGCTTATCGCCACCGCAAGAAGCCTGAAAAAGCAGAAGCAGCGGCTTAAAGTCGCACATGATACTCTCAATGATAAATGGAACAATGTGCTAGACACGGAGGAAATTTGGCTATAATCGCCAAACAAAGGGCTATTCTAAACGTAAATTGCTGCCCGAATTCAATGACGAGGCTATTGCGCCCATGCCACCGAAGAACAATACTGCCAACAAGCCGGACCGACCACCTCATGGACAGAACAGAGTGGCTAGCAATGGCGCACACAAGTCCGCACCCCCTCCCTGTAAGGAAGAGTGGCCGCGGCTCAGGGCCAGGAACACGATTTACGTGAAGACTTGAATGAAAAAGCTGGCAAAGCTAGATCCATCTACGGATCTAGGGACCGTGCCCTCACGTGGGACTATGGTTATCAAGCCAAATATGTCGGCCACATACCAGTTCGGAACCAATACCGAACATTGGAATCGTTGGACCCTCGCCACGACACAGTCAAATACAGGGGCGCCGTGCACCCCCTGTGCTTCACCAATGAGGTGCTGGATCACGAATTTCCAGAAGGGTTTAAACCCGTAAATATCAAGGCATATGATGGAACGACAGATCCTGCCGTTCGGATAGAAGACTTTATTCTTCACATCCACATGGCTCGCGGAGATGATCTCCACGCCATAAAATACATACCCCTCAAGCTGAAAGGGCCAGCTCGGCACTAGCTGAAAAGCCTCCCAGAAAACTCCACTGGAAGTTGGGAAGAACTTTAGGAAGCTTTCAGGGCGAACTTTCAAGGGACCTATGTCCGCCCCCCGGATGCTGACGATATAACTCACATAACCCAACAGCCCGGTGAATCAGCCTGAAAGCTGTGGAATAGGTTTCTCACAAAGAATAACCAAATCGTCGATTGCCCAGACGTCGAATCCTTAGCGGCCTTCAAGCACAGTGTCCGAGACGAATGGCTGGCTAGACACCCCGGCCAAGAAAAGCCAAGGACAATGGCAGCCTTAACTACAATCATGACCCGTTTTTGCGTGGGCGAGGACAACTGGTTAGCCCGTAGCAGCACCAGCGACCCTGGCACACCTGAAGTCAGGGATGGCAATGGAAAGCCATGACGCAACAAAAACAAATGTCGAAACAATGAAGGAAGCCCAGATGATACAGCGGTAAACGCCGGATTCAGTGGCCCCAGACCCGGTCAATGGAAGAAGCTATTTAAAAGCAATAAAAACGGTCCATCTAGCCTGGACAAAATTTTAGACAGGTCCTGTCAGATCCATGGCAACCTGATACGTCTCCAATGTATCTATAAGTTTTGATTGTTCCATGCTATTATATTACCTATTTTGGATGTCTATGGCTTTATTTTACACGTTTATATCATTTTTTGGACTAACCTACTAATCGGAGGCCCAACCCATATTGCTTTTTCCTATTTCAGTATTTCAAAGAAAAGGAATATCAAACGGAGTCCAAACGGAATGAAACCTTCGGGAGCGTGATTTTTGGAACGAACGTTATCCGGAGGACTTGGAGTGCAAGCCAAGAAGCAGCGGAGGCGGCCACAAGATAGGAGGGCGCGCCCACCCCTCCTGGGCATGTCCCCCTGTCTCGTGGACCCCTTGGGCGGCCACCGATGTACTTCTTCCTCCTATATAAGCCTACATACCCCAAAAACATCCAGGGAGCCACCAAACAAATATATCCGCCACCGTAACCTTCTGTATCCGCGAGATATCATCTTGGAGCCGTCGCCGGTGTTTTGCCGGAGGGGGAATCCACCATGGAGGGCTTCTACATCAACACCATAGCCCTTCCGATGAGTTGTGAGTAGTTTACCATAGACCTTTGGGTCCATAGTTATTAGCTAGATGGCTTCTTCTCTCTTTTTGGATCTCAATACAATGTTCTCCCCCTCTCTTGTGGAGATCTATTCGATGTAATCTCTATTGTGGTGTGTTTGTCGAGATCCGATGAATTGTGGGTTTATGATCAAGTTTATCTATGGATAATAATTGAATCTTCTCTGAATTCTTTTATGTATGATTGAGTTATCTTTGCAAGTCTCTTCGAATTATCGATTTGGTTTGGCCTACTAGATTGTTCTTTCTTGCCATGGGAGAAGTGCTTAGCTTTGGGTTCAATCTTGCGGTGTCCTTACCCAGTGACAGAAAGGGTTGCAAGGCATGTATTGTATTGTTGCCATCGAGGATAAAAAGATGGGGTTTATATCATATTGCTTGAGTTTATCCTTCTATCATGTCATCTTTCTTAATGCGTTACTCTGTTCTTATGAACTTAATACTCTAGATGCATGCTGGACAGTGGTAGATGTGTGGAGTAATAGTAGTAGATGCAGGCAGGAGTCGGTCTACTTGTCACAGACGTGATGCCTATATACATGATCATGCCTAGATAATCTCATAATTATTCGCTTTTCTATCAATTGCTCGACAGTAATTTGTTCACCCACCGTAATACTTATGCTATCTTGAGAGAAGCCTCTAGTGAAACCTATGGCCCCCAGGTCTATCTTTTATCATATAAGTTTCCAATCTACTTTTATTTGCATCTTTATTTTCTGCATCTATATTATAAAATACCAAAAATATATTTATCTTATCATATTATCTCTATCATATCTCACTTTCGCAAGTGGCCGTGAAGGGATTGACAACCCCTTTATCGCGTTGGTTGCGAGTTCTTTGTTTGTTTGTGTAGGTTCGTGGGACTTGTGAGGAGCCTCCTACTAGATTGATACCTTGGTTCTCAAAAACTGAGAGAAATACTTACGCTACTATGCTGCATCACCCTTTCCTCTTCAAGGAAAACCAACGCAAGCTCAAGACGTAGCAAACCCCCGCTAAACATGCGAACCATACCAAGCGTAGTTGTTGGGTCTTCAAACAAGCCGGCAAGTCTACCACCAAACACAAGGGGAAGGGACCTCAGAGCGAA
The DNA here is from genome assembly GCF_018294505.1 of Triticum aestivum. Taxonomy (NCBI): domain Eukaryota; kingdom Viridiplantae; phylum Streptophyta; class Magnoliopsida; order Poales; family Poaceae; genus Triticum; species Triticum aestivum. The sequence goes on along the minus strand of NC_057804.1, from coordinate 480,566,960 downwards.
GACGAGGATGAACCTCGCCAGTGGAACATGGGGGGGGCAGAAGAACCGGAGGTTAAAACAGTGAACATGATCTATGTCACTCGTATCCCAAAGAGGGAGCGCAAACACGCACTCCAAGAGGTCTATGCCACTGAGCCCGTTGCCCCCAAATTCAACCCATGGTCGGCCTGTCCGATCACCTTTGATCGCAGGGATCATCCGACCAGTGTCTGTCACGGGGGTTCGGCTGTCCTAGTACTCGATCCAATAATCGATGGATACCACCTCACTCGAGTCCTTATGGACGGCGGCAGCAGTCTCAGTTTGATATATCAGGACATTGTCTGCAAGATGGGGATAGACCCGTCAAGAATCAAGCCAAGCAACACGACCTTTAAAGGAGTCATACTAGGAATAGAATCCCGCTGTGCAGGCTCTTTTACATTGGAGGTCGTATTTGGTTCTCCCGATAACTTTCAAAGCGAAGAGCTCATCTTCGACATACCTCCGTTTTGAAGTGGCTATCACGCACTACTCGGAGGAACAGCCTTCGCCCGCTTCAATGCAGTCCCGCATTACGCTTATTTAAAGCTCAAAATGCCTAGACCGCATGGCGTAATCACAGCCAATGGAAATATGGAGAACTTCTTCGCACGGAGGAGTAGACTGCAGCCCTAGCAGCCGAACTCCAAAACGGCCTATTTAAGCCGAATATCTCATCGGTCATAAAGACCGCGGACACAGCTAAACTTGTTCGGCGCCCGCCTTAGCACGACAGCTCAAATAAATCCAAGCTCTATATTAGCTGTTATGCCCCCATCGGCTGCCCCATAAGGCGATAGCATACGTGCCTTGTGTACACATGTATATCTTTAAAATTCCTTGAGCGAAGCTAGGGGCACACTGCATAACAATAGTCCATAGTTTGGCTTGACCCTATTTGGACTCTAGAAATTATCTTTCAAGGTTCATCAAACGAACCAGCTTTGTTTACGGCCTCACTGGATTCCTTTTACATGTTTTTTCCTTTTTTACAGATGGCCGTCAAATTTTCGCCCCTTCAAGGACACAACACAAAGGAGAAAGCGGCGTAGACATGCAGCAGGGACCCACGCTAAGGTTTCTTTTCAGATTAAGACCCTGTGTAAACCCTTTATCTCTTTTTGTTTCATACTTTTTTTGGCACTTAAAATGTCCAAGGAAGTATTGGGCACAATCTGTAAGTATACAGTTTGTCATACAGGAAGGGGATATTAGAGAAGCAGTTCAGTTCATATTGTACTTGAGTTTATTCTCTCACCATCTGCATTCTCCCCGTGTCAGATTGCCGCCTGTGCCTTAACACCAGGGTCCATTGCCAGGGGTTGTATTCAGCCCGGTATATGTTGAAAAGACCGAACACCCTAGGGAGTGTTCTGCGTCATGAGTTTGGCGTTATATGCATCAGCTCCGAATCATGTCTTTGGTTAATAGTTGGGTTGCCCGGCTCCTGTGCTTACTACCTTACGTTATGCTCTATCAGCTAGGGTAGTAAAGGGAGAACTACTGCGATTGTGTCCTGGTTCGTTCGGATGAGCACCTCAGTAGAGAAAGTCGAAAACTGACTGTCATGATGTGACGAGAGCTGGTCAACCACTCGAGGACTCACCGGAATCTTCACGATTCCCTCCGTACTACACGAAGGACCGTTCTTTTGGTCACGTATGAAAACGCACCTTATTCGGATGACAGCGTACATACTAGGGGCTATATCGTAGCCCCACTGTCAAACTCCTATGGCTAAGTGAAAGCGTTAAAGCCCTATAGTCCGATTGCCTGGTTCGCCGCATTGACACCTCCTTAATGGACCAAGACGTTGGGTGAAGAGTGATCAAGTGCTTTTTCCGAACACCCCCGCATTATATGCGAGGGGGCTGAAGCCGACGACTGGTAAACTTTTAGATTATATATATAAAACGGCTGCATAGGAGGCACAAAAAAACTTTCTAGGCAAAAGCATAAATAAAGCATGTATATATCATAAAAATTGTTTTTACAATTGTGATACATTTTACTCGAACATAATATATTTTGAGCACTAACCCTCTATCAAGCGGGCACCTTCTAAGATAGGCATGTCCTTGCCCTCGGGTGGACTCCTGGTTGCAATATCGGTGGCCTTCATCTTCGCCCAGTACGTCTTGACGCGGGCAAGGGCCATCCGTGCACCTTCTATGCACGTCGACTGCTTGACAGCGTCGATATGCGACACCGCATGAACTAGTCATTTCACTAAGCAAAAATAACTATTTGGAATTGGCTCGCTAGGCCACAGCCGGACCACGACGGCCTTCATGGCAAGTCTGGATATCCTGTGGAGCTCCGCCCATTGGGCCATCTGTTCGTTTAGCAACAGCGGATGCTTTGGCATTCTGAATTGCGACCATAAAAGCTTTTCCGCCTCATGTCCTTCTTGGGCTTGGAAAAACTATGTTGCATCAGCAGCACTCTTCGACAAGTCCAAAAATGCGTTCGGAGAACTCCACATTCGATCAAGCGGGGCATACTTCAGATCACCGAATTTAGTTTGCAACAAGAAGGGCTTACCAGCCGCGATCTCCCCAGCTTGCCGGATCTCCTCCCGAGCCGCACTAGACTCGGACCATGCTTCCTTCGCCTCTTGTAAGGCCTTCTCAAGATCTTTCGCTTTTGTTTGGTTATCTTTCTCGAGAAATTCACGTCGGCTAGTGGCATCCTTTAGCTCAAGCGCCATATTAGATATTTTCTCCTCGCTCTGGTGTCGAGAAGCCTGTTCGGCTTTTAATTCAGCAGCTGCCTTTTAGGCAGCCGCATTACTCACCCTGGCTTGCTCCTTGGCCCGGGCAAGCTCAGCCTAAAGGGTCTCCACGGCGGCAGCCCCATCTGCAGTTAAGCATATTACAATTTTCAGCGTCATGCTCATATTTATAATACTTACTGACTGCCCCGAAGACATACCTTGCGCCTCGTCAAGCCGACTGTTCATGAGCATGATGTCATCATCCACCACATCAAGTTTCTGCTTCAGTTCGGCAACCTCTCTAGCCCGGGCAGTTGCCAGGGCTGAAATAGCATGTGTGTTAATTAGTAAAATTATTTCCTGGGCTTATTTACCTTTTTTTATCCTCTGATCGCCTCCATTTGGACATCAACCAGAGTCTCAGGCGCTACTATCTATACATAGGCACATCTTGCGTTTACAGCACAATTGAAAATATTACATTACGTACCTTGAAGCCTCTTAGAAGGCTCGTAAAAGCTGCATTCAGTACGCTTTTCGTAGATAAAACTCTCTCAACCACCGTACCCATCAAGGTACGATGTTCTTTTGAGACGGGAGCATGTTGCATAATGTCCGTTAATGTATCCGGAGTCTCCGGTCCCTGGAGGCAGCTATAGGGATACGGACCCCCTTCAATGGTACATGTTCACTCGACTTTCCAGTCGTCTCTGGCTGTATATCGGATAGTCTAGGGCTTTTATTGTTGGTCTCTTTAGGAGTCGAACACCCCGAACCCTGGGCGGCTGAAGTATCACCTTCTGGCCTAGTCTTCACTTGTGATCGGGAGAGATCCTCCGGGACAACACCACGGTGTCGTCCGCCCTATAGGGTGGGGAAATCTGTGGAGGTGTTTCGCTCTCCATCATCTCCGGAAGAAGATCCCCCGAGGAAGAGAATTGTTGAGGGAGGCTGCATGCCGAACTGCAAAACATATATATTTGAAATATTACCCTCACAACCAGGAAAAGAACGGGTTGTGTTGAAAACTATCCTTGTTCACTTATGATTCCGCTAAGGGCCGGTCCTTATGAAGGAACTGCGTGGCAACACCACCTCCCGAACCAGAACCCCCTGACAGGGATTTCTTCCCTCGTTTGGAAGCCTTTACCTTCAAGTCTTCGGAGGCGGTCCTCTTCTTCCCATGGGAGAGGGGATGTCAGTTTCTCCTTCCCTTTCATCCTCGGAAAAGGGAGTTCCAATCTCCCAAGATGCGGTGCCTGACGTACCCCTAGTATGGGGACCACTCCGGACCTTCCCACTCCTCTCCTTGTCTTCCCTCGACGGCACTTGATAGGGTGCCGGACCCAGCATCCTGGTTAACACCGGATCTGCTGAGTCTTCGGGAAGAGGGGTCGAACACCTAATCCTCTCCGCCTTCTTTATCCAGCTCTGGCCGAGTATGGTTTTCTCGGTGTATCGTTATGAGAAATTTAATTATAATGTGTTCGGGAGTCGAGTACTTACCGAGGTATCCGGATGGTTGCAGTCGAGGCTTGCGTCCTCTGTGGTATCCGGACACTTTTTTCGTGATCTGAAGAATAATTTATACATCCCTTCGAGTGTCATGCCGAAGAAGTGTTGAATGGTTCGTGGTCCTTCCGGATTGAACTCCCACATGCGGAGAGGTCGTCGCTGGCATGGTAGGACCTGACAGACTAACATTACTTGGATTACCTTGACAAGACCGGTGTACTTATCAATAAGGTCCCGAATGTGGCTTTGCAATGTCTACACTTCATCAAGCGATCCCCAGTCCAGCCCCTTATTGATTCAAGATGCAAGCTGTGGCGGAGGGCCAGATCGAAATATGGGTATAGCCGCCCACTTTTACCACGAGGTTCCGTGATATAAAACACTCCCATTGCCATAGGCCGGAAGTTTCTGTGAAGGAACCCTTTGGCCAAGAAATATTGGTAGGTTTGCTTATTGTAGCACCTCCGCTCCGTGTGTCTCCCGTCGACTATCTTTGGCTTCACATTAAAGGTCTTGATCCACAAGCCGAAGTGTGGGGAAATACGGAGGAAGGCCTACACACGATAATAAATGATGAGATGTGAAGGAAGGAGGTCGGAGCTAGATCATGAAAATGTAGCCCGTAATAGAACATGATCCCTCAGACAAAGGGATGAAGAGCAATCCCTAGCCCTCTGAGGAAGTGGGAGATGAATACGACTCTCTCATTGGATCTGGGGGTAGGAATAACCTGCCCTTGAGGAGAGAGCCTGTGGAGGATTTCCGCGGTCAAATATCTTGCTTCCCGGAGCTTTGTGATATCCTCCTCTGTGACAAAGGAAGCCACCCACCGGCCTTGAAGGCTGGATCCGAACATGATTGGGAGGCGCAAAGCAACTGAACCTTGGGCGCTGGAGCTCGAGGTGGGAGAAGAAAGGACTAGCATAGAAGAGAAAGGACGGGTCTTAGCCCTTTTATAGAGGCAATGAATATCAATCGCCCCCTCTTAGGCCTTAAAAACTTCCTATTCCCAAGGAATCTTGCCAACAGAACGGTTGGGTTATCCACACCTGTATTGATGAGAATCCCGCAATAAGGGGACACGGTCTCTGCTTCGACAAGACATGCCAATAAAACCGCATCTCGAAATATGGAGCGGTGGGCTAAAAAACAGTTCGAATAAGGACCGGACGACACGTGACGTCATGCTATGAAAAGTTGTCAGCAGATTGGACTCGTGAAATATTATACTCTCTATAGTTGTATGTTGGAATTTGTTTTGCAGATCCGGACACATTTTCTGTGTTCGAAGGAAGATTTGGAGTATACGGAGGAAGAACTCACCTTGCAATGTCGAAGACAATCTGCGCGCCGGACACCTCATCATTGAAGCCTGGTTCGGGGGCTACTGAGGGAGTCCCGGATTAAGGGGTCCTCGGATAGCCGAACTATTGATGAGGGCCGGACTAATGGATTATGAAGATACAAGACAGAAGACTTCGTCCCCATGTCTGGATGGGACTCTCCTTGGCGTGGAAGGCAAGCTTGGCAATCGGATATGAAGATTCCTTTCTCTGTAACCGACTTTGTACAACCCTAGTCCCCTCCGGTGTCTATATAAACCGTAGGGCTTAGTCCATAGAGGCAGAGATATACATATACACAATCATAACCTCATAGGCTAGACTTCTAGGGTTTAGCCATTACGATCTCGTGGTAGATAAACTCTTGTAATACTCATATCATCAAGATCAATCAAGCAAGAAGTAGGGTATTACCTCCATAGAGAGGGCCCAAACCCGGGTAATCATCATGTCCCCCCCTCCTATTAACATCGACCTTAGACGCACAGTTCGGGACCCCCTACCCAAGATCCGCCTATTTTGACGCCGACACCTGGGATGGTGGTTCATTGCGAGCGAGGTCATCAACTCCAGAGCTATGTTTACCGTCTCCATCTGCTGACACTGCACCCTTTATAGCGGCTGTAACGTGTCGTGCCTACCCGCGTAGCAAGCTGGAGCAACTTCTCTCTTTTCTTTTCTGCTTCTCTTGAAGCAGACACCGAAATACCCTTGCATAAAAACACAATAGTGAGAGTATGGGTGAAGTGTGTGTAGAACTAGTGCACTATAAAAGTAGCAGATAGCAGGTGGCTGAAAAATAAATGACAGGAGACATATGATAGCTCTACAACATTGCGTGGCAAACAAAATTAGATTCTACTCCGTATGATTTTGTAATATATGAGCACAGGAAATGCAGGTACTCCTCCAGCACACCACCACATGTGGTCCAAGATAACAGTCGACTAAAAATAAATAGGTCAGTCGATTTTTTTAATGAACCATCCGATCTATAAGGAACGGGCAGATGGCCTTCGTCTACCTCCCGCCAGTCACTATTGACGATCTTTCTCGAACCACCAGCGACCACCAGCCCAGACCCCTACATCTGCTAGCCTGCCCTCCCCTCGACCTCACACCACCGCCGTGCTTGGCAGCGCCCCCAGGCCATCCCTTTAATCCTGACCGACCTCCAGATCGGGCGCCAGTACCTCTAGGCCTCGCACGCCCCTAAATAAACACCAAGGCGTTGCTTCCCCGGCGTAATAGGCGGACTAGCGCCTGTTACACCAGGGAATGCTTCTGTTAATTAGGAATCTACTGACCAGGAATTGAAATTCAGGGGGCGACGGACCTCTAGCTAAGGTGAAATAGTATATGAGGAGAAACCTTGTGCATCGCGAGTTACTAGGAACATCTAGTATCAAGAAGAAGCGGTCAACCAGTGTCTTCTGTGGGATGAATACCGTGCAAGCAAACACGTAAGATTTGCACGAATAAGGGAAGAGGAGTACCCTTATTGGTTGCCAGTGTGGTCTCCTCCATATGTCGCGGAAATCTTCTTTTTTCTCCCGGGGGAACCGATGTTTTGGAGAACCGTGGATACTAGGACAAACCCATGGCCAAATTGTTGAATGTGTTGTTGTGGCTGTATGTCGACTGAGGGGAAGCAGATCCGAGGTGGCGAAGGACCGCATAGCAGGAATAGCTCCTGTGCGGTGGACGGCGGCAAAGTTGGAGCGGCAGCGGTGAGGCATAGGACGGCGTGGTTGAACTGGCTCGGGTACGGATGGCTCGGCCTCGGCTTCAACTACTAGCCGTGGAGGCCGTTGTGGTTGAGGTTGCGGTGGACGACGATGTTGGGGTATCGGCTCCAGCATGATGGAGGAGGGCGGCGGTTGATGGGTGGGATGGGGTGGCGGACGGATGACGTCGGGGTTTCGCGGCTAGTGGAGAGGTAGTTTTTGCGCCCATGGAGTACGAATGGGGAATCGGACGGGTGGGCGAGGGGGAGGGGGGAGAACCATGTTTCGGTCTGGGGTGCGCTTTTTTTTGGCATTTTTTGAACAGAAGATGGGACGCACTTGTTTTAAATTTGGGAAAAGTACAGACTTTGCCTCCCTCTTAAATTTCGGACCTACTGCGGGTCGGGGGTAGGATGGTAATCCCAGGTGTCCCAAATAGTGGGCGGGAGCGATTTTGGCCATGGGCATGTGTGCTTAGGCGGCCATTGTGTATGAATGTTTTTCGGAGGCGGTTGCGTGGCATCTAGATGAAGCTACAAACCTACCCCGGTTTAGACTTTTGGACGTCGGACCGGTAGGTTTCACGGGTGAGAGTTATTATAGAAAAGTAATTTCCTTGTACTACCAAACATTGGTCTCACGTCGTTTCGGGCGAGTAGAAGCTCTTCTGGCGCTTCGTTTGAAAATTTGAAACACAAGCATTCACGTTTAGAGTAGTCTTGAACTTTGAGGAATGACCTAAATAGACAATGTTAAATTTGACCTTGTATGTTTGAAAACCTCATTAAATTATCCGCTTCTTTTTGAAATTTTGACACTTGAAAATCCTATAACTATGATTATTTTGGAATGGAGGAGCTAAATTTGAATCTATTTTGTACACGACTACATATGCTATTATGTACAAAATCAGAGCAAAGATTGGTGCCCCCATAATTTAGATATGATTTACAAATGCCATGATATCAAATTCAAATAATTGAATGGACTTCATGTTGAATTCGATTTTTTAAACCACCTTAAGTTGAATTCAAATGTATGCTAGTTCATAGGTAGCTATTAATAATTTTCATTGTGTAACTTTCATATGTATAATGTGCTATACACACACAACATGAACTATACTCACGTTTATATTCGATTGCTAAAGAGATGCATTGTCTGGAGTTCAAAATACTAACTATGTGGATCAATTGTGTCGAATAATAACATAGACATGCTCAAATTCGATAGAATCTAGATGTCTGATGGATCAATGACCGTTCCTTACGCGAATTGCAAATATCATGATCCTATCCTAATATTTGGATACAATTTATATCTTTAATCAATGTGTACATCAGTCTTTTACATGTAGTTTCACTCTCCATCGGTGGTCTCTCACACATGCTCACACACACACTCTCCCGAGGTGTCTTTCTCGCACACATGCTCTCCATATAACCCTCCCTCCCTCTTGTAACCATTTACGACTATTTTCACTAACCTTTATCACAAGCACTCTTCCTCTCGCAAGCATACACACCACAATCCCCATCGACCCTTTCTATATACATAGACCTGCCTACGTGTCTCATTTATGCACATTATCTTTAGGCATGTCTCTCATGCATTGTCTCACACCTCTCTTCCTAATCGATGAGTGTGATTCTAGCAGATCATTCTGTAGGATGCCCCTTAAAGTTAGGTTGGATGAACAGTAATATCAAAGATAAAGGGGTTACCTTAGTCCGAGAACCTAGGGTTACAAATCCTAGCCGACTTTTTCAGTGGACACAGAGTCCTTCACAATTCTGCTATCTTTGTCTTGTACGACTAGTCATCCATGGGTCTCCTAAATGCGTCACGGGCCGACCAATGTGGCGCAGGACAGAACCGAACGAAGGGCCTCACCTCGACCCACCGGACCTCACATGGGGACACACCCTCTGCCCCCACGTCTCGTTATCTTCTCACACCCACACATACCAACACAGACATGACACACACACAAAATATTCTCCTGGTGCCTCTATCCCCTCCCCCCTTGCATATACACACTCAAGGGAATCTCTCGCCGTGACGTCATATTTGTCTCTCTCTCTCTCTAGACCACTCTCATTTCTCGTGCTATCTCCCCCCCCCCCCGTCGGCCCCTCTATCCATGCCTCTCTCGAATACGTAATACACACATATACCTCTCTAGGCCTAGCCAAATGCATCAACTACACATTCACACATGTTACATCACGTACCCCATTGATCTAAAAAGTCCTCTCTTCACATTTATTTCGCATCCAACATTCCTTTTGAATAAAGTGTGGCCAAAAAATTATTTTAGAATTTCTACATATATACAACATTACAAAGTTATATGGATGAGTATAAATGCTAATTTGCACTGCATGGTGCCCACAATGATATTAATTCTACACTGTGAATTTGTATATTTTTATACTATATGTAAAGTTAGTCATAATAAAGAGAAATGAAGAGCATCTCTCTCTCTCCATCACATACCCCCCCTCTACGCCCCTTTCACGTAGGCACACAAACTATCTCCAGGTCCTCTAAAAGTAAGCCCCCAACACATTCACGCATGTTTCTTCTTTCTCTCGTGATATATATAGTGACGGTCATTGTATTTGAAGCGTAAGCACGATACATACATTTGACTTCAGAATCCACTCATTACGATCACCATTTACGCTTTGTGGTTATTATACAGTCACGGGCTCACTGTACAACTCTATATTTGCTCAAGACACGACTAGGGTTGCATCACATTATCTCACTACCATCGGGCCCACCTGTTGGCTTGTATCTACTCTACATCTACATTCTTATAAAATACACTCTTATAAAAAACAGAGTTGGTGATGATGGTGTGCCTGCCATCCTGCAATATAGGCCATCCGATTTATATTTGACGGATAGGAAAGAAACTATGGCAATTTTGCAAAAAGGTACCCACACACCTCTCCACATTTGCAAATAAGGCCTTCCCTCGTTCAACCTTTTCTCTCACAAGATAAACTAGTCATACAAATGCATCTTGATGTTATGTGCAACGCACGGGCATCTTGCTAGTAAGAATGAAAACAAACGACAAAAAAAATATTGGACTGTGGTTCGAAGTCATGACCGTTGGCACATCGGACAAGGTGGCCTTGTATTGGTATGCTGAGCCGTCTGTTTTAACACACATGAGCTGGTGTGGTGATTATATACACACGCACGCATGCACACGAACTACATGCACACAACACTCACACGAACACATGCACCCACGCACGCACGCAATACTCAACATACACATGCATCCATGCACGCACGCACCACTCACACGCACACACGCACGCATGCATGCACACACCAGTACACCACATGACCAACACACACTCCCACACTCATGTGCTTAACCTACACGTGCATGCGCACACATCAGGACCTGACAGACACATACACAACCAGGTGATTCCCGTGCATAGGTTGGATTCTTGTCGCGCCTGCATAAATTTGTGTTTATCTGACCTTTTCCCTATGCAAACTGACAAGTGGGACCCACAAGGAACATGGTCAATTTAACTAGTCAACATGGTGCCACGCAGACTATTTAGCCGGTCAACAAAATGCAATCCGATGTTGAACCATGAGCAAGTGACTGTATAGTCACTGCAAAACATATATAGTGACCGTAATCAGCTTATTCTGAAGTTCAGTGACCATATTATGCTTTTCACTCTGTAGGCCCTCCAAAACTACATCTCTACACGTTCTCGCATGTTACATCTAACAACTATGCAGTACAGCAGTACTACTACACTCTAACACAATAAATCATATGTGTTTTTAGTTTTACTAGATATCATATTATTACTTAGAGATTCAGTTTGTATACATTAAAATTGCCTTTGAAATGTATGGCCAGTATCATCTACCACGCGGTAAAAATCCCGCCCTTTCCTGTTTAATCGGGTTTGTAATGATGGATCGTGCGAAACAGCAAAACTATAGTGCTATACAGTATAAGTGACAGTTCACTAGGTCGTCGTGTCGTGTACTCCTCCGTCGTAAGAGTGGAGCGCTTGCTTTCATAAATCTTCTAGTCCCTTTCACCGACATGTGGGACATCAAGCTACCGGGTCCACGTGCCATACCGAAATACAGTGCAGAGCAGCCGGGGTGAAGCACCCCAGTCATGGCACCGGCGTAGTAATGAGCAATGAGGCGTCAAATCACAAAGTTGCACCTTTCCCGCAGCTAAGTTGGAGGGCCGAAGTAATAATGCTAAAATAAGTTGGAGGGACGAAGCAACCATCATTTCACTCGTTGCTGAATCCGCTTCTCCCTCATCTTCTTCAAGTTAACCACGTGTTGCTTCTGCCGTTGTTCTGCCTCATGTGGGACGCGGATCGGCTTGGTAAAGCACTGACACATGGGACCGCATGTTAGCAAACCGCCAGGGCAACATCCTCTAAAATAAGAAACCTCCCTCGCCATCCGCGCGGCAAAATCACCTCCTTTTTACTAATCTTGATTCTATAATTTTTTAGATCAATATAATTGAGATTTGTATAGATAGCACACAGGAGCAAAACCAAGTGGTATGGTTAAGGGCATCCACAATGTGTAGCCAAATGTGAAAATAGCTTTTGGCAACATGGGAACCATTGTGGACGGTGTTGCCAAAGCCAAAAAGATGGAAACCTAAGCTCCCTGATTGATTGATTGAAGGAATAGAAAAATGCAACGTCTCTCCTCTTTCTCCTGTGCTTGGACGCATGTACAGTATAGAGCACATAGTCTACTCCCCTGTCCCTTCTATAACATATCACAAAGTATTGAGGTGTCAAATCACAAAGCACGGACGAAGCAACCATCATTTCAGTCTTCGCTGACTCCGCTTCTCCATCTTCTTCTTCGAGAAACCATCTCACCGTACTAAGCTGGACGGACGACGTTATTGTGTACTAGTAGTACTAGTACATTTATGCGTCCTTTGGTTCAACGGACTTCCTGAATGCAAATAAGGTGGTTGTCTTGGCTTGCAGGCAGCACTTGTGAACGACTTACCGTGGTCTCCCTCAATGGTGTTCTCCATCGAACGCACTTCGCCAAACCACAACGTTCGAGATATCATCGACATCACCGCAATGGAGAAGGAAGTCAAATATAGTTACTACCTCCATTTTTTTGTACACAAGGCCAGTATATCAAAATTACAATTTGCAAAAGGTCACTAACACTAATCGAGGCAAAATTGATGGGGTTTGCCTCGTACTAGCAATCAAGGACATTAATATCCCATGCATGCATGCTGAAGTGAGAAGGTTGGTTTGCATGACGCTGCATTAATCAAGCGATGAGGAGTGAGATGGTTAGCTATTTGGCTTTGGAGAAAAAATATGCATTAATTGACATGTGAAACAAGGATTTGTATCGATTAATCCCGCAAAGGAAAACCCCGCCTTTCTTTTTTAACACTAGTACTCCTAGTACATACGTACTTATCCTAGTACATACGTACTTATCCCGCAAAGGCCTTGCATTGCCATACTTCGCCACACATTTTTGCCAAGCTTGCCTAAAGTTTCAAAAATGAAAAGGAGGTACACTTGCGTAGGGCTATCGCAGTTGCACCGCACCCTCACACGGTCGCTCCTGCACGCCGCGGTCGCACCGCACCCTCACACAATCGCTCCTGCACACTGCAAACCCAACCAAGGGAACGCACCCTCACTAACACGTGTTGTCGCATGTGAACAAACCAAACTCAACCATCCTACCGCTGACACATAATTTTTGTTCATAGAGTATGTTTATCCAACCGCATCTTGGGGAGTATCCGTACAGCCCGTGCGGTGGTCTGTTGAGGAAGAAAAAGAGGTGAGGAAGAAGGGTTAGGAGACGTAGGATATTCATCCAACCGCCTAAAATGGTAGACTGACCCAAGTCAGGCGACTTGCATAACAATATATGTTTTTACACAGCAAAAGATCCATAAAAACAACAACATAAAGAAAAACTATCACTGCTCACAGAACGAGACGGCCTTGTCGTTTTTGGCTGCCGACGTGAACCAGCCGTAGCTGCCCACATGTGTCTCCGCATCGTGGTTGTCCTCGCCTCTAGCTACTCATTCACGCAGAGAGTGCGGGCGCTCTGCATGGACGAGAGCACCACCCGGTTCAAGTCGAGGACGTTCGGTTCTGCCTGCAGGAGGGCCTCGATGGCAGTGGCATCCGCGCGCTCTGCGTCGAGTCGAGCCTCCGCCGCCTGGTTCAAGTCCAGGACATCCGGTTCCGCCTGTAGGAGGGCCTCGATGAGAGCGGCATTCACGCGCTCCGTGTTGAGTTGAGCCTCTGCCGCCCGATTCAAGTCCAGGACGTCCGGTTCCGCCTGCAGGAGGGCCTCGATGGCAGCGGCATCTGCGCGCTCTGCCTCAAGTTGAGCCTCCGCCGCCCGGTTCACATCCACGACATCCGGTTCCACCTGCAGGAGAGCCTCGATGGCAGCGGCATGCGCACGCTCCGTGTCGAGTTGAGCCTATGCCTCCCGGTCCTCCTTTAGTATCGTCAAGTTGAACCGCTGGTCCGCCTGCACCATGGGGGACTCGGACGCCGGCATGAAGTCGGCGTCCATTGTCTCATACCCATCGGGGGCCTTCTACGCCGCGACCTCCGCCATGAACATTGGATCGGCTTCCTCCTCCTCGTAGCTTGGCTCCAGAGAACTTGGGGATTAACCCGCCACAAAGCGAGCTTGGGAAAGGAGGTCTGTGGCGCTGACCGCCGTTGCGATTTCTACGCGGCGCTCCGGCGTCAACATCTTGTAGTACATGATATTGCGGCGCACCATGGCTTTCGGGCGAACTAGGGGATGCTTGATACGGGCTAGGGGACCGAAAGGTGGGGGAATGGGCTGGAGATTAGGTGTGGTTTTAGGGCAGTGGCTGGCGTAGGCCGAGCAGCGAAGGTTCTGGTGTGAATAGTGGTTCCTGTGACGACTGGTCCATCGGTTTTGACTGTACATCGCTCTTGTCGCGTTCGCGTTGCAGCCCGGCATGCTGGACCCTCCATGTCGCTCACCGAATGGAACGCGCTTCGTCTTGCGTTTTCGCTCGCTTGTGGGACCGCAGTTGAGAGCAAACCGACGTCCCTCCCCCTCCCCCGCCCGCATCATTTATACTACAACTCCCTCCATTTTATGCAGAGTAAATAAAAACAGAGGGAGTAAACTACGGATGAGGATCCCCTGACGTAACTGAACCCATTGAGTAACTAACATGCGGGGCCTAGCAAGCATGGGGTCCGCTAGTAAGTGTCCGAAAGGGAGGGTAAGGCAGGGATACCTACGTCATAGGATCCATTCCACTAGTACTCCCTCCTTCCATTTACAATACATGGCCTAATGCATTTTTCGAGGCTAACTTTGACCAAATGTTAGAGTAATAATATATGACATGCAACTTACACAAAGCATACGGTCAAATTCGTATGTGAAAGGAGCTTCCAATGATATAATTTCCACATTATACATCTACTATTAATCTTGTCAATAGTCAAATGCGGTTTTGAAAAACACATTAGAGCATGGTAATAATATAGCCAGTCGATGGCTATAAGGAACTGCCATGTCATCTATAGCCATCATCTATTATATGCACTCATACAGTAGTGTGGGCTATAAGGTTGGCTATTTCCTGCAAAAAAAAATTATAAGGTTGGCTATTGTATTAGTACTTTTTTCCATCTCCTCTCTATCTCTTTCTTCATATTTATTGTATTTAACTAGGAATGCGTATATAGCTAGGCTCTTGCATGACAGCTCACTCCCCATACTTTTTCACATCTCTCTCCTCCACATAGGCCCTATATAAATGGAAGGAGGGAGTACTACTATCAGCACTGCATACTCTAGTATAGATGTTGTCAGTACTCCACTAGTACTATTGGACAGGGAGCTTAAAAAAGTTACTATTGGAGTGGCTATACGTGGCGAAATCCTAGTAGGAAGAGCATGCATGAGAACAAGCACATTCATGTGGTTGAAAACAAATTGGAAACCATCTCGAGTACAAATCTAGGAGTACGTACAAATCTAACAATATTGATTGGGCGTTGTTGAATGTTTATACTTTTTTGATCGAAGTAGAGATACTTTGACTACACATAAAACTTATATGTAACCTAGAAAGGATAGGAGGGAGTATATTGTATGTTCAAAAATGAAACGAACATTGATTACCCTTTATATATGATTCGTGGATGATATGATCACCGGTTCAAAATTTTGAATCCGCCTTAGGTATCACACATGCCCCCACTTGTTCTCTCTCAATTTCATCTCGGGGTCTGGAGATCGATTGAAAGAGGACTAGGGTGGGTACAATACGTTCGTTTCGCTTATGAACGTACAATATACTCCCTCTGATCCCCACAAACCCCCCCCCCCCACGGGCCATTTCTATCATAGAAACAGACCAAACATTTATCTCCTTGCACGACACACAATTGATCTCTGAACATCAATCGATCTCGTCAACATGTGTTGGGGCATGAACCGAATTGGATGTCAAAACTAAGACGCGAAGAGACATGTAGTGGAGGCAAAGTGAAACTTTAAATGAACCATTTGTTTCTATGCATGTCGGACAAATTACAACATTGGAAATACAAGCATGGTCTAGGCCCACATGCGAATGATACTCGACGGAATGTTCAAATGAGGCATGCGGGAGGATGGACTCGACCGGAGGGTGACATGATCGATGAAGAAGAGGGTTGGAGAGGAATGAGAAACAAGCAAATGCCACATGATTATACCTGACGGCTCAAATAAACAATAAGTTGTCTCGCTTGGCCTACATAGTGAAAGGCCTAATGCGCAATCGGAGCACTGACGCTCGAATATGGCCGGGAAAACAGGGAAACTGACATGTGGGGCACACCTGTCGGGACGATGTAGCACAGACTAGTCCAATGGAGGAGCTGGCCCACGACCTCCTCGCCACCGACAACCGTTCATGTGGGTCGTGGGGGCCAGCAACGTGGCGTAGCTCCAGCACCGCCTATAGACACGGCGACCGCGGTGAGCGACACGCTCATCGTTGCTAGACACGGTCAATTTCAGTGTGTCGAGGGTGGCGTTAGTGATGTGGCACGACCAATAGTATGTTTGGTTTGTGCCCAAGGTTGCCCCATCAAAGCATTGGGTAGCCAAAATTTTGGTTGCCCGTGATTTGGCCGACATTGGCAAGAAAAATGAACTAGAGTTGGCTTGATTTCATTGGCATGCCAAAAAAATGGCAACCATCGAAACAAAGAATGATCTTTGGGTCATGACCAAAATTTTGGTAAGGTGCACTTTGGCCACAATCCAAACACACCCCAACACTCGGCTCGTCAAGGATGCACGAGTCGCCGCGATGTGTCCGCGGAGTGGTGTAGCGTGGCTAACTGCATCCTCGGGACCTGAGACCATGCCGGGTCATCTTGCTTTTTCAATGACATGCGGGGATGGCATGTGAGCAAAGGGCGTCTCCAACGTTGCCACGACCGTAGCTGACTACCCTGGCACACCAAAAACCCTCGTCCCTCACGCCGTCGTGTGGTGCGTTCCCAGCCGGCACCACCTGCCCGTTGTCCGTCTGTATGCCGTCGTTAAGAGGCTCGGTGCCCGAGGAACCTACTCCGGTGACTTAATGACGCACCCAGATGCTTGGCCTCACCGGAATGCCCTACTTAAAGCGGCAATGCCCAGCTAACCTCCACACCATAGTGCATCGTCCTCCTACCTGGCACCACATCTACCATGTCCGGCACCGCCGAGGTCGGGGACTCCTCCGAGGATGAGTAGGGCATGGGAGGCGGCAGGGCATGGTGTGCCAACTGGTCGGTCTGTATCCCGTGTTCTACTCTTCCTCGCCGGAGACCGCACCTTCACTTCACGGGTCTTGAACCCCGCCCCCGTACATAGAGATCGCAGATGGTGGATGTCCGTCGCCGTCGCAGATGGAGGACGCAAACGGAACGTGCTTCGGCTTGCTCTTCACTGACACGTGGGACTGCACTTGGAGAAACTGACCATGCGCCAAACTCCCCCCGCCCATCGCGCGAAATCCTCCCCCCCCCACCCAAAAATTCCCCCAAAATCCTAGATTCAACCACCCTTCGGCCAACTAGCCAATAATATTCCCCAAACCCCCTCCCCCGTCTCCCTCCACTCCATTCGCTCCGCCAAAGCCACCCTCCCTGCCCCGCTGATACGTCGGTGCCGCGATTCATCGAGGGGACGCACGGTGATCCTCTCGCTCCCCCCGTACGCTCTCATAGACTGTCGTCCTCTAGCCATGTCGCCACCGCTGGCGACGTTCTTGTGGAGGCGCAGAGCGTTCAGCGCTGCCACCGCTGGCGACGTTCTTGTGGAGGCGCAGGGCGATCAGCGCCACCACCGCTGGCGACATTCATGTGGATACGCGCGGCGGTCAGCTTCTCCCACAGTACACACATTCTAGACTGAGGCCCCATGCATATCAGTGTAGCATTGAATGTTAGCTGATAGACGCTATTAATCTCACTGTTTGCCAAAGTAGTTTACAGTCAATATGCTCTACTTAAGAAGCTTCCTTGCCCTGTTCTGCACTCAATATGCTTAGTTGAGATGGCATGCCAAGGCCGATTAGTTGCTAAAATATCCTGCCATATATTTATTGTGACATAGATTGCCATGGTCTAGTAGCCAATCTGTTAGGTGAAATAGCTCTACACCGTTTTATACTCGATCTTTGTTGCTACGATGGCCTTCTATAGTTTGATGGCTGTGTGGTCGGCCTCATTGACTGCTGAAACAGCCTGCCATAATTTAGCACTCATATATGTTTGCTGAATTAGCTTTACATATATTTCGTTACTTAGATCTGCTCGTCCAAATATCTTGCCATAGCCTTAGACATCGACCTAGGTATTTTTTCTGGACTTCATAAAAAAGCATATATGTTTTTCCTGTAATATCTAGTAGAAGAACTAATTTGTATGTCTAACAGATGGACATGACTTGGATAACTTCTACTTGAAGATTCTCTGCTGCATATGTCGAGGGGGTTAAAAACTTCATGAACTTTATCAGAGCTGAGTACGGTGGTCTGAAATCAGATGTGCTTTGCCCATGTAGCAGCTGTATGAATTCAGTTACAAGACCCCATTCAACTGTGCAAAATCATCTACACTTGTATGGGATGTCGGTCACATATACTAGGTGGGTTCATCATGGTGAAGCTGTGAACGTCAATGTTATTGACTACGTGGAAGCAGCAGATCACCTTCTTGATCTGCCTGATGCTCATGTGGAAGAGGAGGAGTAGGCGGTGGTGGCGGAGCCAGTGAGTTTAACCAACATTGAAACAATGCTACGAAATGCTCATGCATTCCGTGAACTTTCACCTGCAGAAGAAAAACGGTGGGCCCGTATGTTGGAACAATGCAACGTGGTTGTCACCCCAGGAAATAAGATGTTAGTATTCTCAGCTATGGTCACCTTTCTTCAGGTGAAGACATTTGAGCGGATGACCAAAAAATCATTCGATGCGATGTTGGCTGCTTTCCGCAAATCTTTCCCAGATGCGTCTGAGCTGCCACACACCTACAGTAAAATGAAGAATTTCCTTCGTGCAGTTGGAATTGGATATGATATGATCCATGTTTGTAAGAATAATTGTGTTCTGTTCCATAAGAATTATGCCAACTTAAGTGAATGCCCGAAATGCAAGTCATCAAGATGGAAAGATGGCGATGCTGTGAAGAGGATTCCTCATAATGTTCTGAGACATTTTCCAATTATACCAAGATTGCAGAGGTTGTTTCATGATGCTGAAACAAGGGAGGATGTATTGTGGCATTCTAGGAACCAGGAGTACAGAGATCAGAATGTAATGAGCCATCCATCTCATGGTAGTGAGTGGAAAAGCTTCAATCATAAACACAAAAAGTTTGTTGCTGACCCGAGAAACATTAGACTTGGCTTAGCTTCAGATGGATTTAACCCATTTGGCCACTAGAGCGCCACATATAGCATGTGGCAAGTGCTTGTTATCCCTTACAACATGCCTCCAAATGTCTGCACCAAAGAATCAAACTACATGATGGCCTTGCTCATCCCAGGTCCAAAAAGTCCTGAAAAGGATCTTGATTTGTTCATGGAGCCTCTTGTGGAGGAACTTCAACAGCTATGGAGGGGTGTTCTCACTCGAGACCTATATAGCAGCCCACTAGCTAATTTATTTCTGCGTGCTGTTATAATTTGGTGCATCCATGACTATCCAGCTTTGGGCACTATGTCAGGGAGAATGACACATGGTTACAATGCATGTGTTTGCTGTGATAGAAATCCGCTGTCATACGCAATACTTAGAAAGATCTGTTACATTGGACACCATGATTTCCTTGCCAAGGACAAGCCGCATCCTAGAAAATACCGAAGACATGTGTTCAATGCAAAGCATGAAAACCATGATGCGCCAAAGAGGCTCACCGCCGATGAGTTGCAAGTGGAATTAGAGAAGGTCAGGCGTATTACAACATTATCGACACACTTCTTAATATTAAAGGCAAGATGAAAGATACCTTAAAATCTAGGATTGATTTGACACACCTGGGTATCAGACAGGATTTGCATGTGCAAGATGAAGGTAAACCATGGGATATGGCACTAGCTGTGTACGTCTTGGACAAGGTAAAAAGAAAAGAATTCTGCGAGGTCCTATCACATGTGAGATTCCCACATGCATTTGCTTCCAACCCTGAAAGGAGAGTCAATGCAGATGGAAACAAGGTACAAGGGTTGAGAACTCATGACTGCCACGTCCTACTTCAAAGGGTTTTACCTGTTATCCTTAGAGGATTGGGCCGCCTTGACTTAGACAGAGTAGTTGCAGAGTTGGGACAATTCTTCAGGGAACTCTGTAGTAGAAATATCAGGATATATGCTTTGGATCATCTTAGAGACAAGATAGCAACTATCCTATGCGACCTTGAGAAGATATATCCTCCAGCCTTCTTTGATGTGATGGTGCATTTGGATGTTCATCTACCTGATGAGGCACTACTTAGAGGTTCAGTACAGTATGGCTGGATGTACCCTATTGAAAGGCGGCTAGGCACTTTCAAGGGCTATGTTAGGAACAGAGCTTGACCCGAGGGTTCCATTGCAGAGGCCTACATTGCTATAGAAGCGTTGACATTCTTCTCAAAATACATTGAAACAGTTAATCATCTTAGCAAAGAGGTGGGTGAAGACAATATCGGGCTCAATATTTTCGATTATTCTATTCGATTTAGAAGAGTCGACAAGAGGACAAACCTAAAGATTTGGATAAAATGGTTTGGTATGTGTTGAATAACTGTCCTAAGGTACTACCTTATATCAAGTAAGTGCTAAGTACTGCAGCTTATACATCGTAATCTACTAAACTTACAGCACATTCTTATATATTTAGATGTTTGAAGCGATCACTATGTTGTGCAACATCTACAAAAAGGAGTTACTGCCGCAAAATCCAAGAAACATTGACAAACAGGTTATGGGAGGATTTGCGAAATGGTTCAAGAGCCATGTAAGCTTTTGAATTGCACTGTCAGTTTTTTTAATATATTGAGTACATAAGATGATCAGCCTGTCTATTTTCTAACCATAGGTTAAGAAGATGTGGGAGGATGGGCAGGCAGTTGATGATGCCCTTTACTCACTAGCAATGGGTCATGATACTCGGGTAAGACATTATGAATCTTGCGTTGTTGGAGATGTGCGCTACAACACCCTTGCATGAGACAAAGGCAAGAAGACACAAACAGTGCCATCATGAGCACAGATACATATGACAAAGAGACAACTGAAATGTATGCTAACATAACAGACATTGCTCAGTTGCAGTATATCTCCAGTTTCAAGGATCATTGGTGTGTGGTTCTGTTGTGCTATCATTGGTATAACCTATTTTCCAGGATCGCAAAACCCAGAGCTGATGATTATTTCAAATCCATCAATGTCAAAGCAGCGTAAGACCAACGAGCCTTTTATTTTGGCAAATCAAGCAACATAGATATTTTTCTTGGAAGACACATTTGCGTGTAGTGATGACTGGAGAGTATTGCAAAGGTTTGAGCAGAGGAATTCGTTTAATAAAGTTGCACAACAAGATGATTCTTACACTGCTCTGGATGTACAAGATAACATAGATGTTCCTAATATCTTTGAGAACCATCACGTCAATGACACCGGCGAAAAGATTGCATATCGTGTTGTGGACATACAAGAGTTGATCAAGAAGAAGCCAACGTTTGAGGACGTTGAGGACGAAGAAGAAGATGACACCGTGGGGAATTACGATTCAGACTGATACACATGGCGAAGATGTTGACGCTGCTGCTGTGGATAATGATTACATTGCTTTTGTCGTATTTGCCTGTCAGAAGACGTTTTTTATCTACTATGTGAAATTGTGTTTGCTATGACAACTGAAACCTGATGAACATGTTGTTTAGTATTTTGTTGTGAGAACATCACTTGTTATGTATGCTGATTTGTGTTTGGTGATTGTATGACGACTAAAACATGATGACATTGTTGTTTAGTTGTACTCATATTTGGCTGTGAAACTTGAATTTGATGACATAGTTTGTTGTTGGACTGCATTTTGCTCGACGTCTTCGAATGAGAACAAAGCTGACCCAACAGGGCCTCTGCTAATTTATTTATTTATTACCAAAAGGGCCTCTGCTATTTAGGGGATACCCCCTGATTTCCGTTAAAAGAAATCATTAGATGTTCACAACACTACGCCCAGCCTGCTACACAGGTTTCATTCATTACTAGTTTCAGCAAAGTGCTCATGTCATAGCCACTGAATACATTACGAGTGCTACATACACTGCAAATAAAGAGACAATCATCCTACAGAGCACATCGATTTTGCCCATTATCTTCACAAGATCTTTCATCTCCTCATTGCTGTCAAGGCCGTTCAGCAGCTGTTGCTTGGCCATGATCAGAGGAACTGCATCTTTAACCTTCTGCTCTGCATCTTCCTCTTCTGTCGTTCCTTCAGTTACTTGTCCAACACCCCAACCTGGTGGTATTGGGATTCCTCGGCTAACCAAATAATCAACATAGTTGCATTCCCCCACATCAGTAACTTCCCAGAAATACAAATCACACGAATCTTCCCTTTTCTGCATGAATCAGATTGGAAGGTCATCAACCAAACTATTAAAAAAATCAGCAACTGAAAGCAGTGGAACAACACTTAAACATATTATTACCCCATGATTCAGGAGTTTGTAGAAGACTCGGCCAGGGTTGAGGATTGTGGTTGAGACGCGACGGATGACTCTGCGTGATTTGCAGCAGTGGCACCACACCAACGGCAGCGGGTTGCAATGAGCAACCGGCTGCGGTGCGCGTGCCAGCGAGGGTGTGATGAGACCCGCAGGTGATGGTACGGGTGGCAACTTGGCGCATATTTGGTTGTTGCCTGCTGAAGAGCAGGTGGACGAGCAGCCAGCGGACATGGTTGCTGCAGCCAGAGCTTCTGATGATAGGCAGAGTAAGTAGAGAAGAGGAGAAGTGAATGCTTGATATGTCACTTCAATTACTTGCAAAGTAGCATAGCACCATATATAATCATAGTCTAGGTTTGGATTCGAACCAGCTACAGGATCACGTCTCTCTTTTTTCTAAAACTCAGCAATGTCTCTTTACTGGTACACTAGCTTGTTCTGTAGGCCTTCTCAAGTCTTTGATTTTCTTTCCCTTTTTTTGCAAGGAAGGAAGGAGGACAAAATTGAGAGTTCCTAGAACTCAAACCAAAGACCTCTTGGTTGAAAACCAAGGGTGCTAGTCACTTATGTGGCGAACGTTCCCTGGGAGGAGGACGGTAGACGAACGCATTTTCCTCGCAGTTTTAATTGCGACACAAGATCGAACGGTCGCAGTTTCGGGAATGTTATCAGGCGAACGAGCCTCGTTTTTCTTTTCTTCCTATGTACAAAAAAGTTTGCTACTTGGTGTCGTCTTAGTCAACAAATGATTGTGCCAACCTTGACCGTCGGATTGACATTCAACCTTTGTCATGTTTCTTCAGTCTCTTCTTCCACGAGCCGCCAAAGCCAAACCAGCGCCGGTGGGACTGCTTGCTCCCGCCTCCCACGGCTGGTTGTGCTGTCGCGCATGCATCATGGCCACATCATACCCTAAAACTCTATGCATCTTCCCCGGCTCCTATTCATTCCCGTCCGAGGCCTCACCATCGTCCTCCACCTTGGTTTGCTCTCCGCGGCGCCGCCCTCCAGTGTTGTCAACATGGTCAACAACCGAGAGGAATAAGGAGATGACTGTACATGGTGAGGATGACAGTAGGGGCCCATCAGTGTGCGCAATAATTTTGTTTTTTTGGGATGGAGAAGGGTATCAACTTGGTTGTGCGGGAGTTGTGGCCCACCCAGGCTTTTATTTCATATGTTTAGCACATGACCAGCCCAGTTATTTTTTTCCTTTCTAAAAATGGCTAGCCAGCTATTTTGTTTTTTGCAAAATAACCAACGTAGGCCTACTTGCTTTTCTATGCCCTACTGGGCCAGAAATCTTTCAAGACGAGGAGGGATGCATATTGCCCAGAAAATGGGCTATAAGTAATAAGAAATGGGCTATAAGTAATAATAAATGGGCTGTAAAATGAAAAAATACAGCAAACGGGCAATCAAAATACTTTTTTCTTTCAGATTTTGATATTTTAAATTTCATTGTTTTTGTGCGGGTAAAATTTCATTGAATTTAAATTAAGGTATATTCAGTTTTAAAATTAATTTTAATTTGGCTAGAAATTTCGGGTTGTATGCTATTTGGGACAGATTTGGAGGCTGACTTGTGGGTCTACTAGGTTGATGTGTATGAAAGGCTTTGTCAACTTAGTCCACAAACGATTCTAGCAGCAGCGACCGTTGAATGTTAATCCAACGGCCGTGCTGCTTCTTCAATATCTGATCTTCTTGCTCCAGCCGCCTAAACCAGCGCTGGTGGGAATTCCTACTCCCGCCTCCCGTGGCCGGCTGTGCTGCAGCATAGGCCGCACCGCCCCACCCTACTCCATTGCTGGCTAGGCCATTCCTCTACTCACCCACACCTCCTGTTATTTTCTAGCGACGGCAGCCGGACAAGTAAACCCTCGTACTCCCCACCGCGTGGGAAACCATTGCCGAGTCTTCCCCGGCTCCGTGTCGTTCCCTTCCTAGGCCACGCCGCCGTCCACCGCCATGGTGCTCTCGGCGCGGCTTGGTCAACATGGTCAACGAACGACATCCATTGGACGTGGACTATACGTGGAGAGGCTGGCAGCTGGGTCCACGACCGCACACAAGGAAATGCCTCCTTATTACGTGCAAAATAATGATTCCTCCACCTGACATCTGGGACCCACCGGAAGGGCCTCTGTATTTTATAAAAAAACGTGCCCCCCGCTGACAGGTCAGACCCACCAGCTATCTTCGCATGCAAGGAAGTGCCTCCTTATTACGCACAAAAAAATGAATACTCCCCCTGCCAGCTGGAACCCAGCATAGTGGGAGGCTGACTTGTGGGCCTACCAAGTTGACGGGGACGGAGGGCTTTGTCAACTTAGTCAATATGAACGATTCTAGCTCCAGTTTGTTGGGATCTACGGTAGGGTGCGTCGATTGCAAATTAAAATTTTCCTACGCGCAGACCAACAGGAACATGCTACGGGGAATGGATCACTCTTCGTTACCACTAGACGTGCAGTGACGTGTAGCGGAAGAAGAGTTGGGGCAGCGCGTCTGCGTGGATCGTCTCCTCCTCGTCCGACTCCCTCGAACAGCCGGTCATCCGATCCCATGTACAAGTTCGCCGGAGCGGCGCAAGTGCACCGCCTCTAACGGTATCCGCGCGTGCAGGAGGAACAACGTGCGGTGGACTGGTAGCTCCGGTCACACAGTTGGCGGCGATTGGACGTGGCTATTCGCAACACATGCAAACCCTAGTGACAGCGTCGAAGCGATCAACATGAGTGTGCCGCACCTCCACTTTATATAGGCGTCCGTCGCGGGCTCAACACTTGGGCCTCGCACGGACCCTAAAGGCCACAAGTCTATTCGGCCACAATCTGAATACAGTTCGGATCACATCCGACCAGTGTCCTCAGATCCGACCTTGTAGGTTCCTTCCCTTAAGCGCGCGACCCCTTAGGTTCAAGTCGGCTTGGTCGCAGTTCGGGTCACCTCTGAACTGCACAGTTGGTAGCGGCCTCTAGAAAGGCATGCCGAACACCAAGCAGACTATGAAGCTGGTTAGGCGAACCTGTACAACATGTCACACTTCTGTTCCCTTTGCCACATGATATATGTTGTCGGGCTCAAGGCGAGATTGTCATCCTTGTGGTAGCCCGACCTCTTTCTCGTTCTAGTGATGCCGACCACTATCTGGATTATCTCATAATCCTTGTCGCATGGCCATGCTTATCCTGGTCGGATCACATGAGAAGCCCGGAGTATATCTCTCCTAATCCGAGGGGCAAATCCCATCTTGCTCGACCATGTCTCGCAGCATGGGACTGGACAAACCCGAAACCTACCTTTGTAACTACCCAGTCACGGAGTAGCGTTTGGTGGGCCCAAAGCAAGTATGTCACCATCCCGAGTACATGCGTCAGCTAAGGTCTTAGGACATAGAACGTATGTTGTACTAGAGACTCACAGATGACATATCGCTGCGTCTCATAGTTGGGTCTGTCCGACTTGGACCTTATCTCGACTCAGATCCGACTACGTCAAATCCGACCAGACCTTTCCAAGTCCATATTATCCGGTTAGCATCCAATGCTCCATGGCTAGTGAGACCTAGCCATCGACCGTGTCATATGCTAGTCTAGTCAATTGCGCGTCCACACAGCCCTTTCGACCAGGGACCTTTTAGGACAGTCATCATACAATGCATAGTCCCACAAACAAGTCACGTACTTGCTGATACACATCATTGATAATGTCCAATGACTATCTTTATTCATAAACACATAGGAAATATCATCATACATGATTGCCTCTAGGGCATATCTCCAACAGTCTCCCACTTGCACTAGAGTGAATCAAATAGACATCGAATGCCCATAGATCTAACGTGCCCCTCATGCTTGGGTTGTGGAAGCGGCTTAGTCAACGGATCTGCAACATTTGCATCCATGTGAATTTTTCATATGTCTACATCACCATTCTTTACAATCTTTCATATCAGGTGATAATTCCGATCTATGTGTCTGACCTTGTGGTGATTCCTCTGCTCCTTGGCTTGTGCGATGGCACCAGAATTATCACAATAAATGTCCAGCGGTTTCACCGAGGCTGGGAAAATACCAAGATCATCCAGAAAATGCCGGATCCAAACACCTTCCTTTGCAGCTTCACAAGCCGCAATGTATTCGGCTTCTGTGGTAGAATCAGCCACCGTATCCTGCTTGGAACTCATCCAGTGCACTGCTCCTCCATTCAAGACGTACACGAATACGGACTGTGATCGAAAATCATCTATGTCGGTTTGGAAACTAGCATCAGGATAACTCCTTACGACGAGCTCTTCCTGACCTCCATAAACTAGGAACATCTCTTTAGTCCTTTTCAGGTACTTCAAAATAGTCTTTACCGCTGCCCAGTGACTCTCACCTGGGTTGGCCTGGTATCTACTTGTTAGGCTTATTGCAAAAGCAACATCAGGCCTTGTACATATCATGGCATACATGATGGATCCGATTGCCAAGGCATACGGAATCCCACTCATCCTGCTTCGCTCATCAGATGTCGAAGGACTCTGAGTCTCGCTTAGCCTTATACCATGTGAGAGTGGCAAGAACCCTTTCTTTGCCTCACTCATGTTGAACCACTTCAACACTTTATCTATGTACATGCTCTGGCTTAAGCCGAGCAGCCTCCTTGATCTATCTCTATAGATCTTAATGCCTAAAATATAGACTGCCTCACCAAGGTCCTTCATCGAAAACTTGCCATTCAATGATTCCTTGACCGAGATCAGCATCGATACATTGTTCCCGATTAGTAGTATGTCATCCACATACAAGATCAAAAACACTATCGAGCTCCCACTTAACTTCTTGTATAAACAAGCGTCCTCTTTGCTTTTGATGAAACCGAGACCAGTGACGACCTCATCAAAACGAATGTTCCAACTCCGAGATGCTTACTTCAACCCATAAATGGATCTCTTGAGCTTGCATACCTTACTAGTGTTAGTCGGATCGACAAAATCCTCGGGCTACATCATATACACGTCCTCGGTTAAATTTCCGTGAAGGAAAGCCGTTTTGACATCCATCTGCCATATCTCGTAATCGAAATATGCAACTATAGCTAGTATGATCCTCACCGACTTCAGCATCGCTACCGGCGTGTAAGTCTCGTTGTAGTCAATTCCCTGAACTTGTCCATAACCTTTAGCAACAAGCCAAGCTCTGTGGATCTGAACATTTCCATCCACATCGGTTTTCTTCTTAAAGACCCATTTGCAACCAATGGCATTTATGCTAGGTGGCGGATCAACCAAGTCCCAGACTTGATTCTCATCCATGGACTTTAACTCGGATCTCATGGATTCCAGCCATGCCTCAGAATCTGGGCTCTCCATCGCTTCCGCATACGTGGCCGGCTCATTGCTTTCTAGCAACAATACATCACGCACTCTGTGCAATCTTTCCGACCTCCGTGGTTCCGATGCCGCTTCCACTACAGGTTCCATGACTGACTCCGGTATGATCTCATCACCAGCCGAGCCGTCCCCGGGTGGTCCTCGAATTTCTTCGAGTAGAACCGTCCTCCCACTGGCCTCCCGGCCGAGAAACTCTTTCTCAAGGAAAACCCTATTCCGAGCAACAAACACTTTGTTCTCTTCTCGGTTGTAGAAGCTATATCCCAAGGTTTCCCTCGGATATCCCACGAATATGCATTTATCCAATTTAGGTGTAAGCTTGTCTGACATAAGTCGCTTGACAAATGCTTCACAACCCCAAATCTTTAGAAAAGACAAACTAGGACTCTACCCGGTCCACATATCATGTGGTGTCTTGTCTACGGATTTTGATGGTACCCTATTAATTGTGAAAGCTGCAGTTTCTAGAGTGTATCCCCAAATGACAAGGGTAAATCCGATTTGCTCATCATAGGTCCTATTCCTCCGTTCTGACACGCTGTTTCTCTGTGGCGTACCCGGAGGTGTGAGCTGAGGTACTATACCTCGACTTTTCAGATGATCATCAAACTCCTGGCTCATGTACTCACCTCCACGATCAGATCGCAGAAGCTTTATAGTCTTGCTGAGATGATTCTCAATCTCGTTCTGAAACTCTTTGAACTTTTCAAAAGTTTCTGACTTGTGCCTCATCAAATAGATATATCCATATCTACTCAAGTCGTCGGTAAAAGTCACGAAGTACTGATAGCCACCTCTGGCAGTTGTACTCATTGGACCACACACATCACTATGTATAAGTTCCAACAGCTCGGACGCCCTCTCACAACTCTTTGCGAAAGGAGACTTAGTCATCTTGCCGAGCAAGCATGATTCACATGTCTCGAACGACCCGAAGTCGGACGAAGTTAGGAGCCCATCATCACGGAGCTTCTTCATGCGTTTCAAACTAATGTGTCCAAGTCGGCAATGCCAGAAGTATGTCGGATTTATCTCATTAGGCTTGTGCCTCTTGACATTCACGTTATAGACCAGTTCCTGTTCTAGATTCAATATAAATAGCCCATCAACAATGGGTGCATAGCCGTGGAACATACCATTCAAAAATATCAAACAACCATTGTCCTTTAAATTGAATTCATAACCTTGACTCATCAAACATGAGGCAGAAATAATGTTCCGACTAAGTGCACGAATGTAATAACAATTATTCAATCCCATAATGAATCTGGAAGGAAGCTGGAGCTGCATCATGCCGACCTCCAACACAGCAGCTCTTGCTTTGTTGCTGACCCTGATGTCAATCTCCCCTTGTGCCACACGCCTAGTTCTTACCAGCCCCTGCATTGAGTTGCAAATATGAGCAACCGATCCAGTATCAAATACCCAAGAGCTACTAGGCATGTCGGCAAGGTAAATGTCTATAACATGTGCAACAAGTGTACCTTTTCCTGAAGAAGCATTTCCGGCCTTCTTGCCATGCTTTGCAAGCCACTTGCTACAGCTCCTGTTCCAGTGACCGGTCTCCTTGCAGTGAAAGCAAATGGTCTTAGAGTCTGGTCCAGACTTTGGCGCAGCGGCGGAGGTTACAGTATCTGTGCCCTTTGCCTTAGCCTTTCTCTTAGACCAACTCTTCTTGAACTTAGCCGATCTCTGCACCATCAACACTTGATGCGTGCCTTCCTTAATATCCTACTCTGCCAATTTGGGCATCCCATGCAATTCAGTGAGCTTCTTATCCATGCCATGCATATGATAGTTCGAGATGAACGTCCCATAGCTGGGCGAAAGAGAACCTAGAATAGCATCAGTAGCAAGCTCATCCAAGAGTGGGAAGCCCAACCGATCCAAAGCTTGCACATATCCGATCATCTTAATCACATGTGGGCTCAGTGGATCACCTTCCTTCAGATTGCAATCCATCAAGGATTGCCAGACATTGAACCTTTCGGTCCTAGCCTGTGTCTGAAACATGCTCTTGAGACTCTCGATCATATCGTAAGCCTCAACATTTTCGAAATGTTGTTGCAAATCGGGCTCCATACAAGCCAGCATCAGACAGCTGATCTCTGTTGATTCATCAACGAGTTTCTGGTAGGCATTCTTAGTTGTGGCATTAGCATTATCGGCAGGTTCCTCTGGAAGTGGATCCTCTAGAACATGTTCCTTTTTATCGTGCTTGAGAACAATTCTCAGATTTCTATACCAGGTTGTAAAGTTTGTTCCATTCAGTTTATCCTTTTCCAGAATTGATTTCAATGCAAAGTTGGGTTGAGCAGGTGGTGCCATTGATCTACAACAGAAAATATGCAATCACTAAGCAATGTGTTTATGTAGAGTAATTCTAGCCTAAACATAAATACTCCCACTAAAGTCAGCATCCCTCCGCAAACTCTCAGTGACTCAGGATCCGACTAGCGCATGCGACTAGTTAGCTTTAGCATCACTGCTAGCCAACATACCTATCCAGTAAGCAACTCCTTGCTAATCGTGTCTCTATACGACTCCTGTCGGTCGGGAAGGTATCTCATACCCCGGCTCCCAACCTTCTTTGCCACAAAGCCCAAAACCGTTTTGATAGCCTTGTCAAGTTAACCTGATGCAATGCATGTCCGTGTCCGACACGAACCCTTCAATTCAAGGACACCCATCAGTACCTCAATTTTATGAGCCCACTACTAGACGTACTTGACGTGCGAAGGTGCAACACCGGGGATGGCAATTCGCTTGATATTCATGAGGGATCATTCTACCATTCTAACATGCATAGAATCAAAGAAGCATAACAATCATGTATAAACATATATTGTGAAATAGTATGGCTCTTTCATGGATGTTCTTCCAGGTCGACTCCGTCTCCGATGACCATCTAGGAACTGCATCTTGTTTGTCACGCCGGGACACCAAGCCACCAACCTGATCTCTATTATCCAACTACTACAACTAGTAATGAATTTACATAGAGTCACAAGTCGACACACAGGTCGTTATACATTATAATGACAGCACTTTGGCTCCTGCCGGCTAACAAACATGACACGCAGGCCATGTATAAATTACACACATGCATCACATACACATGAGCCATACTATTCACATCAAACCTGCAGAACAAAGTTATGCATGGACTCGCATTCTACCGGTTTGTGTGTCGAGTACGAAATACACGACGCTACGCACACGGTGGGTGCGGGCAGTGCCCGACATTTTCGAAAATCACATATCGCATCTGAACTCCGATCACGCCGAATTTTCTGATCTGACCGATCTTATCGATCATCGCGAGTCCGATTCGGGTTTAGGTTTCACTGTTAACCCCGATGGCTGATACCGACCGGTAGGGGTAGGTTGTGTCACGACCTCATCGACTCCGATCATCAGAAAACACAGCCTCTTCATCCCCATGTGCAATTGATCTCATCAACCGTGCACACAGCCGAACTCATCAACGACATAGATCTCATCTGCCACCTCCGCATATCTAATATGCATACGATCTGAATCCAAATCCTATAGCAGAGGCTCTAATACCACAGTTGGGATCTATGGTAGGGTGCGTCGACTGCAAATTAAAATTTTCCTATGCGTAGAACAACAGGAACATGCTACGGGAGATGGATCACTGTTCGTTACCACTAGACGCGCAGTGCCGTGCAGCGGAAGAAGAGTTGGGGCAGAGCATCCGCGTGGATCGTCTCCTCCTCATCTGATCTCCCTCGAACATCCGGTTGTCCGATCCCACGTACAAGTTCGCCGGAGCGGCGCAAGTGCACCGCCTCTAACGGTATCCGCGTGTGCAGGAGGAACACCGTGCGGCGGACTGCTAGGTCTGATCACACAGTCGGCAGCGAGTGGAGGTGGCTATTCGCAACACATGCAAACCCTAGTGACAGCGCCAAAGCGATCAGCTGCATGAGTGTGCCACACCTCCACTTTATATAGGCGTCCATCGCGGGCTCAACACTTGGGCCTCGCACGGACCCTAAAGCCCACAAGTCTATTCGGCCACAATCCGAATACAGTTCGGATCACATCCGACCAGTGTCCTCGGATGCGACCTCGTAGGTTCCTTCCCTTAAGCGCGCGACCCCTTAGGTTCAAGTCGGCTTGCTCGTAGTTCGGATCACCTCCGAACTGCATGAGTGGTAGCGGCCTCTAGCAAGGCATGCCAAACACCAAGCAGACTACACGATATATGGTGTCGGGCTCAAGGCGAGATTGTCATCCTTGTGCTAGCCCGACCTCTTTCTCGTTCCAGTGATGCCGACCACTATCCGGATTATCTCATAATCCTTGTTGCATGGCCATGCTTATCATGGTCGGATCACACGAGGGGCCCATAATATGTCTCTCCTAATCGGAGGGGCAAATCCCATCTTGCTCGACCATGTCTCGTAGCATGGGACTGGACAAACCCGAAACCTACCTTCGTAACTACCCAGTCACGGAGTAGCATTTGGTGGGCCCAAAGAAAGTCTGTCACCATCCCGAGTACATGCGTCAGCACGGGTCTTAGGACATAGAACGTATGTTGTACTAGATACTCACAGATGACATATCGCCGCGTCTCATAGTTGGGTCTGTCTGACTCGGACCTTATCTTGACTCAGATCCGACTACGTCGAATCCGACCAGACCTTTCCAAGTCCATATTATCCGGTTAGCATCCAATGCTCCATGGCTAGTGAGACCAAGCCATCGACCGTGTCATATGCTAGTCTAGTCGACTACGCGCCCACACAGCCCTTTCGACTAGGGACCTCTTAGGACAGTTATCATACAATGCATAGTCCCACAAACAAGTCACGTACTTGCTGATACACATCATGGATAATGTCCAAGGACTATCTTTTTTCATGAACACATAGGAAATATTATCATACATGATTGCCTCTAGGGCATATCTCCAACACAGTTACCGTATGATGTTGATCCAATGGTTGTAGTGCTTCTTCAACCTCTGGTCTTCTTACTCCAGCCGCCTAAACCAGCGTTGGTCGTGCCATGTGCTCCTGCCTCCCGTTGCCGGTTGTGATGCCGCAGAGGCCTCACCGCCCCTACTACTCCCACCACTGGCCAGGCCATCCCTCTACTCACCCATACCCCCTGTTATTTTGCGGTGATGGCAGCCTCACACCATAGACGAACTAGTGAACCCTCGTACTCCTCTCCGCGTGGGCATCCACTACCGCGTCTTCCCCGGCTCCGCGTTGTCCCCTTCCTAGGCCTCACCGTCGTCCACCGCCTTGGTGCTCTCGGCATAGCGTGGTCAATGTGGTCAATGACCGGCTTCCATCGGAAGAGTAATGTACGTGGAGAGGCTGACAGCTGGGTCCACGACCGCAGCAAGGAAGTGCCTCCTTATTACGCGGAAAATAATGATTCCTCCACCTGACATCACGGACCCACCGAATGGGCAAACGTATTTCGTGAAAAAAACGTTTCCCCCCTGACTGCTGGGACCCACCAGCTACATCTTCGCGCATAAGGAAGTGCGTCCGGGCAAAAAAAATGATTCGCCCCCTTACTGCTAGGACCCACCAGCTACATCTTTGCACGCAAGGAAGTGCCTGACAGTCAAGACCCACCTTGTCAAAGCATACGTAGCATTGTCATTCTGGTCGCGAACGTGTATGTACATACTGGTCGATGTAGAGGCGCGCACGTGTCGTAGTAGAGGCACGCACGTAGCATGTACACGTACGTACAGAAGCCAGGGTGCAAGAAAATGAATAAGGCCATGTATGTACATATGGGCAGGGTCTCGAATGCCTACTCACGCATACATACGGCCAGGGCTCCTGTACATGGCTGGGTCGGAACGGAGAAATTGTGTCGTCGTCGTGTTCATGGGGAGGCAACAGAAGCGTGGGAGCCAACCGGCTTGGACAGAACAGCCGATGGAAATGAGACCTGGCGTACTGCAGAACGGAGGAAACGTCCTTGTGTTTGACCGGCCACATTCGAAACGGGATTCTGTTCATCGTGAGGGGTCTGGCGTACCGCAAAATGGAGGAAACGGACTTGTGTTGGACCTCCTACGGTCGAAACAAGGTCCTGTTGATCGGGAGGGGTGTGGCATAACGCAAAACGGAGGAAACAGACTTGTGTTGGAGCGCTACGGTCGAAATGGGGGTCCTGTTCATCGGGAGGGGTGTGGCGTACCACAAAACGGGACTCCACGGGATAATGTTCATCTCCACCGTCGACCTCCTCCAGCCTCCACGGGCTACTATTCATCCACCGTTGACCTCCTCCAGCCTCCACCTGCGACTGTTCATCCACGGGCTCCTGTTCACCCAGCCTCCACCACGCGCTACTCCACCTGCTACTGTTCAACTAGCCCTCTCCACGGGCTCCTGTTCAACCACCCCTCCACCGGCTACTGTTCATCCAGCCCTCCACAGGGTCGTCCTATTCATCCTGCCCTCCATGGGGTCCTGTTCATCCAGCCCCAACTAGCTCGATCAATCGGGGTCCTGTTCATCCAGAGGCAACACCACGGGGTCCTGTTCATCCACCCCCACCGGGAACTGTTCATCCAACCCCCCCCCCCCCATCAACACTCACTATTCATCCAGAGGAAGCATGGATCAGCTTCAGTTAGCAGCAGTAGCGAAGGAATCACTCGATCCGGTTCAGTTAACAGCAATCGATCGATCGCTCGGGTTCAGTAATGCATAGTGTCGTGGTGGGCGCACGACAGATGCCAAGGGATGGCTAAAGAGAGGAGGAGGCTCGAGGGCGCTGGTGGGCTTCAGAGGCGAGGTTGATATGCGCGGGCGCAGGACGCCGTACATATCTAGGTTTGGGGCTCTCGGGAGAGATAACACCCCTAGTCCTGCCGAGTTTAGTTGGATGGTCGATAGTACAATGTCGCTGCTGGAGCTGTATGGAGGAGGAAGGAGGCTGAACAAGGCTCGGGCTGCTCCTTCTCTCTGGTGTTGCTATGTAGTGGCTAGTCCTATCATGCTTGCTTGCTTTATCTCGTATGGCTTTGCATGCCGGGGACCTCACATACCATGCCCCTGTAGGTGCGGACTCATAGGGGGGTTTATAGATCAACCCACCCAGGGTTACAATGGTAATATGCCGAGTCAGTGGGTCCGTATTGTCGGTGTCTAGGGTACTGGGTTGGGTCCTGCTTGGGAGCTTGTGGTTCACCGGGTTCCCCTAGGTGCGGGACCTGCGTGCCTAGGGGGACTGTGCGCCATCTTGTCGATCGTCATGGCGTGGCCGAGTCGAGCCGCGCACAGCGTTCTCCGTCAGGCCGCCGCTTGCTGTCGTCAGCGGTGAGGACGGGAACACTGTTGTCGTGCCAGCCCTGGTCAGCGGGTAGGTAAGGGGCACTATTGCCACGCTCCGACTGACCACGGGCATGGGCGGGGGCACTGTAGTCTTGTTCATCAGTGATTGAGGTCTCGTCCCATCGTACGGCCTGAATGGGACGGGAGCAGACCCATGGTTGGGTTGCCGTGGACGCCACGGGTGGGTTGGCTTGCTGGGGAAGCCAAGGTTGCGCCGGGCGGAGTTGCCTTGCGCCAGCCGCTGCGGCCGGTTCTACGTACCTTCCCGAGTCAAGGGTCTTGGCCGGGTTGCGCGCCTTGCTAGGTCGAGCGACCCGGCCTGGTGCATGCCGGTTTGCGGGGCGATGCGGGCCCCGCTGTTTTTGAAATAGATCCGGGTTCCATTGCCTGCCTGGGGTTCATCCCACTGACAGTAGTCCTCAAAGTTGTGAAGGCCCGTCGTCTTCGGATGAGTGGGCCTTCGCAGCTTCCCCCTTGAGCAAGGCAGAATCTGCGAACGCCGGCTCTGGCAACACCCACTATGTGCCAGTTTATTCGGAAATCGGATCGCGGCATCCCGGCCGTGGTGGGAACCGAGGAGTCCATCGAATCTTGAGGCGATCCCTCGGGCTTCACGCAGGCGCCACGTGGTGCCCGGAAGTCGGAGGGCCTGACAGGCCATGCGTGTGACGGGACTGGGCGACAGGCCGGGGCCCGCCGCTGCATGCCCCTGGCCACGCGTGCGGATTTATTACGGCGTCTGGGGGCCGGTTGCACTTCCCCGCGTAGTTAGTGCATGTGTACGTGCGCACTTATTGCGGGGTAGTGGAACGAGCGCGTGCAGACAATCCCACTCCTCCACGTTTGAACCGGGGATTATAAATTGAGGGGGGCAAGGGGGCGGCGGACATTATTCTCGCTCGTGCCCTCCTGCCCCCCTGCTCTCGCTCTGCTTCTTGCCACCGACGCACAGCTGCGCCCGCGGCCTTGAGCAGAGACCTTCTCCGTCGTCCTTCTTCCTCTTCTTCTTCCAGTGATGTCGCTGCCGTCGGGCTCCTGGATGGGCTCGACCGTCACCCCCGATGACATCATCTACCTTCGGTCCTTGCGGCGCCTGCCGCGGGAGACGGACGTCAGCTTCCGTCTGTCGCACGGCAGGCAGAGGCCCTGGCCCGAGGGGCAGGAGCGCGTCGTCTTCCTCACGCATTTTGAGCGGGTTGCCGGTGAGCACTTTCTTCTGCGGGTTCTTGGAGTTCTTCGGGCTCCAGCCGCACCATCTTGGCGCCGGTGCCATCGTCCAGTTCTCGGGCTTCGTGACCCTGTGCGAAGGGTACCTGGGGGTCGAGCCCACCATTGATCTCTAGGCGCGCTTCTTCTCCTTGAAGCAGCAGGGCCCGTCGGGCGGGGAGTTCGCCAACTCCGGGGCCGCCGTCATCTCAAAGCGGTCGGGGGTGGACTTCCCCAAGATCCCGCTCGAGGATTCTGCCAAGAAGTGGCAGAACTCCTTCTTCTACATCCGCAACCATGGCACGGACCACATCAACCTTCCCGCCTTTGCCGTCGAACCGCCGTGAGCAAAAATGAACTGGGGCTATTCACTCCGGCGCCCGTCGCAGGAGATCGTCAACCTCTGCGAGCGGGTCATGATGATGAGGACGCAGGAGGGGCTCATTGGCACTGACCTCCTTGACGCGTTCATCACCCGCCGGGTTCTCCCGCTTCAGAGGCGCTCATGCCTCATCAGCGAGATGATCGGGCTTCAGGATCCCAACCAGATGGGATCCACGCGGCTGTCTGCGGAGCAGGTCGCGCGAGGCGTGAACAACATCTCCAAGGCCAACCTTAGAGATGACTGGCGATTCCGCAAGGCGCCGTACAGTCAGGCGAACCCGGCGCCGCAGGTGAGCATCTGGTCTTGCTACGTTTCCGCCGCGCATCTTCTCATTCGTCCCGATGCGTCGTGGGAGATTCTTCTGAACGCGAGTCGGCACCCTTATGCCCGGGCTCCGTTGCAGGTGGCGACGGTGGCACCAGAGGAGCCTGCGGCTCTCAGCGGCAAGCAGGTGGCCGAGTCCGACGTCGGCGCTGGGCGTCACGCGGGTAAGCTTCGAGTCTTTCTCTTCTTCATTTGTCTTGGATCGTTTGGGTGTGTTGCAGCGTAGGCGACGCTAACGCCAGTTGCTGATGTAGTGGCGTTGGGTGGGGGAGTCGGCGAGGCGGGCGGAGCCGGGTCCTCGCATGGGGCGGCGCCAAGCCGCCCGCATGGGAAGGACAGCGTCGCGCTGTGACCCCGGGCCTCGAAGCGCAAGGCGGATCCGACCGAGCCTGGGAGGCCGGCCAAGAGGAGGCGTGGGAAGCCGACCCCGGTCCCAGTCTTGTCGGGGTAAGTCTTATTTCTTGCTTGCGCCCTGATTTCTTGGGCCAGCCTTGCCTTGCGTTTGCTCATTCTTCTTTTTTCTTCAGGTCGCCGGTCGCGCTGGCGAGGGCGGCGGCAGAGGCCGCGGCCGCCGAGGGGGCCGCGTTCCGTAGGAGCCGGTCCGACCTCGCCGGCCTGGCCGGGGAGGAGGGACCGGGTGACTCGGACCTCGGCCTGGACCCGGATGACGCCGAGGCCTTGGCCTGGCGAGATAGGAACCTGGCCGAGGCGAAGTTGGAGGCGGCGTCGGTCTGGGCTTGGACCGACGTGGCGACAGCATGGGCGTGAGGCGGCATGGAGCCGGCCTGACGCGAGATGCTGGAGGGCACGATGGTGGTGGCGACGGTTATTGAGTCGTCGACGGTGAGGGAGCATGGCCGCGGAGATCGGGCTGAGGTGGTGGTCCTCAACCGGGAGGTCGTGGAGGTGGGGGACGGAACCCCGCCGCGGGCCGACGTGGTCGAGCGTGCGGGGACCAATGGCGGTGGAGGC
The DNA here is from genome assembly GCF_018294505.1 of Triticum aestivum. Classification (NCBI taxonomy): domain Eukaryota; kingdom Viridiplantae; phylum Streptophyta; class Magnoliopsida; order Poales; family Poaceae; genus Triticum; species Triticum aestivum. The sequence goes on along the minus strand of NC_057804.1, from coordinate 480,528,708 downwards.
GGCATCGCTTTGGAGGAGGCACCGCAGGCGGCGGTGCCTAAGGTGGCGATGCAGGGCGTCCCGGCGTCCGAGGAGGTGACAACACCGGGAGGGGCATCGGAGGAGGTGCTGGCCGCGTCGCAAGCGGCCAGCGGTGGGCGTGCCTTGGTGCTCCGTCCGGGAGGGCGTTGAGCCGCCGTGCCGCCGCACGCGTAGAGCGGGGGCGCGACCATCTTTGGGCCCCATACCCAGGAGGAGGCGGCGCTGGACGCTGTTAGCCGCCGCCTTCGAGCTCGGACGGAGCGGCTTGAGGCCTTTGCCCAGGCCGAGGTGGAGCGGACGCGCGACTTGGAACGCGCCGTCTTGGTAAGTTCTTGTTTCCTTCTTGCTTTCTTGTGATTTCATCTTTGTGGGGGCGCGCCAGCGCACCCACTGGGTGTAGCCCCCGAGGTTCAGGCCAACTATGTAGTAGTTGGGTCGAACCTTAGGAGCGTTGGCCTTGTGTTGACTTTGGTCTTCTTTTTCAGCACCTTGACGCCTTCCGGGTTGCCACCTTCAACCAGCTCCTGGGCAAGCATCAGGAGCTCAAGGAGCAGCTTGCCACCAAGGAGGAGGAGGTTCGCATCGCCGCAGGTACTTTGTTGTGTTCTTTTCTTCTAGTGAGGGCGCGCTAGCGCACCCACTGGGTGTAGCCCCCGAGATTCGGGCTAACTGTGTAACAGTTGGGCCAAATCTTAGGTCTTGTCTTCTTCTTTCTTTCTGCTGAGTTCTTCTTCTTCGCAGCCGAGATGATGTCTTGGCGGACCCGGCTGTTCTGGGCTGGTCATCACTATGACCGGCTTGTTGCTGATTCCAGCCGTCTCGGCATCGAGGCGGCGCAGGCGAAGGTAGAGGTAACCGTGGCCCGGCGGTCTCTTGACGAGGCCTACCGGCTGCACGAGCAGCTAGCGGGTGACAAGAGCCGCCTCGAGGCCGAGGTGGAGCTTCTTAAGGCGGAGGCTGCCAAGGTGGTGGAGACGCAGCAGGCCCTAGTCGAGGCGGACCAGCAGCGCGGCTAGCTGGTCGACAACAAGGGCCGGCTCTAGGCCGAGGTGGAGCGTCTGCGGGAGCAGGCCACCACGGCTGAGGAGGCCCGCCAGGCCGAGGCTCGCCACCGTGAGGCGGCCGAGAAGGCGGCCGAAGACAAGGACGCCGAGCTAAAGGCGCCCCTTGCTAAGGCGGCCGACCTGGAGAAGGTGCTCGGGGAGCGGGACCGTGTCTTGGAGCTGGAGCGACGTGGTACGTTGCTTGAGGCGCAGCACCTGGAAGAGTCTTTCTCTAGTAAGTGTTGCTTCTTCGTTGTTTGCCGGGTCGGGACCCGGCCCTTTCTTCTTTTTTTCTCTTCTGACTTGCTTCTTCTTTGGCTACAAGGGCCTTTTCGGAGATGCATCGGCTGGCAGAGGAAGCCATCCGCTATCAGCGCGACCTGACCGGCGTTGTTATGTCCGGGACGGATTCGCTGACGGCTTGGACCTTCACGGAGATCATTGCCGGTGCTGAGGCCCGGCTGCAGGTCTTGGGGACGCAGATGGAGCGGCTGTCCCGAGCCGGCACCGCGATGACGACGGCCTTGTGGCCGGACTCTGTCCATTCACACAGCTTCTCCCACCTGGCGCGCTGGTTGGAGATGGGCCCGGATCGCCTTAGCGACTGGCGCGTTTCCGCCGCCCGGGCCGGTGCTGAGATGGCGCTCCGGATCGCGTTGTCTTGGCATCCGGATCTTCAGCTCGACGCGCTGATGGGTCAGCGCGCTGGCTCAGAGTAGTTGCTGCAGGAGCAGGCCGGCCGGATCGCCTCCCGGGCCAGCTATATCGCCGAGTTCGCCTTCCATGACGAGTTCCATCCGGAACGGACGGAAGACGGCGCGGTCGTGGATGGCGACGACTACGGCTTGCTTCTTCGCGACCCAGAGGGCAGCTCGGAGGAGACGGGTGTCTACGGCGACGCGGAAGCCGAAGAGGACACCGGTGCTTCACTGGACCCAGAGGCCGGCCGGGGGGAGCCGTCAACGTCGCGACACGGCGCTGGGAATGCCTGAGAATCTTTGTAGAAAATTCTGTTAAGTAGCAGGTCCACCCACCCACTGGGGGTTTTCAGGGTGTAATGAACTCGGGCCGTGGGCCTTTGCTTGAAACATTCATGTGTAAATGGTGTGAGTGTTTATTTGCTTTTTGCCTTCTGCTTTTTTCGAACTTATTTCATGCGTTGATCCTCTCTGAAACGCCCCCCCCCCCCCCCCCCGCGACTCAGATGACCGAGGTTCGGGTCCGTGACAAGGAGTTCGGCTCTTCGAGAGGCGGCCGCAGGAGTTGGGTCCTTAGAAGCATTGAGTGCGAGCGAAACACCCACTGGGCCGGCTGGCGGCAATCCGGCTTGACCGGTTGGTGAGCATCCGGTCGTGTGACTAACTTAGTTGACGAGCGTCGGGCCGGGTTGGTCGACCTGGCGGCTTTGACTTAGTGTGCGAATCGTAGGGAAGCTTTAGCCCGTTGTGCTTGCCCGCGTCAGCCAGAGCTGGATCTGCAGTTTTAGGGTGAAGTGGGGGACCGCGGCATCCTAACTTTATCAGGAATCACCAAGTAAAGCGATGGGGTGATGATCAAGCCGGCCAGCCCCCGAGCCCACGGGTCGAGCTAGTCGAGCCGGCGGCCGGGTTTGGTAGTAAAGTGATGTGAAATATGGACGCAATAAATTGGTCGGCAAAAGGCAGCCGCCGAGTCTTGTTCGGGGACCCCATAGTTTCATATGCTTACAAAAGGCGTTGATACATAGGTTTGCGCGGCTAACTGTAAAACGGACGGAGAAGTTCTGCATTCCATGGCTGGGTCGTTTCTTCGCCGGCGGTGTCCCTCTTGCGCTTCTTCGATTTGCGCACATCGATGAGGTAGTAGGCATTGCGGTCGCGCAAAGTCTTGCTCACGATGAACGGGCCTTCCCATGGAGAGGACAGCTTGTGTTGGCCTGCCTGCTCTTGGACGAGTCGGAGGACGAGGTCGCCTTTGCGGAATGCGAGAGGCTTCATCTTCTTGCTGTGGTAGTGCCTCAGGCCTTGCTGGTGATAGCCGAGTGGCTAAGTGCCAGAAGGTGCGCCTCTTCGAGCAGGTCGACGCCGTCTTCGCGTGCTTCTCTTGCTTCTGCTTTGGTGTACATCGTGACACGCAGCGAGTCGAACTCGACGTCGGTCGGGATGACGGCTTCGGATCCATAGACGAGGAAGAACAGGGTGAACCCGGTCAACCGGTTTGGTGTTGTGCGCAGACTCCAGAGAATGGCGGGCAACTCGTCGAGCCAACTGCCGGGTGAGCGGACGAGTGGCTCGACGAGTCACGGCTTGATGCCGGACAGGATGAGTCCGTTGGCCTGCTCGACCTGCCCGTTGGACTGCGGATGTGCCACGGAGGCCAGGTCGAGGCGGATGCCGGAGACGGAGCAGTATTGCTCGAGCGCGCCCTTGGCGAAGTTGGTGCCGTTGATGTTGTTCGGCATGTCGTAGCGCACCGCTATGTCCTTGATGAACCAGACGGCTATTGGCCCGTCCAATTTCTTGATTGGTCTTGCCTCGATCCATTTGGTGAAGTTGTCCACTGCCACCAGCAAGTGCGTCATGCCGCCTCGAGCGGTTTTGAAGGGTCCCACCATGTCGAGTCCCGAGACCGCGAAGGGCCAGGCGATCGGTATGGTGCGAAGTGCTGACGCCGGATGGTGGTTGCGTTTGCTGAAGCACTGACATCCTTCGCACTTGAGGACGAGCGACTCGGCATCTTCGAGGGCCGTTGGCCAGTAGAAGCCGTGGCGGAACGCCTTGGCCACGAGGGATCGAGATGCGGCGTGGTGCCCGCACTCACCCTGGTGAATGTCGAGGAGGATGTCGATGTTGCGGTCCTGCTCGACGCAGCGCTGGAACATGCCGGTAGAGCTGCACTTGACGAGCTCATTGTTGATGATGCTGTAGGCGGACGCCCCATGCTAAACTTGCCGAGCCTCGGTCTCGTCCATGGGGAGAACCCCGTTCTCCAGCCATTCTGATATCGGCAGGGCCCAAGATGAGGCCATGACGGCGGTGAATACGGCCACCTGGGTGGGTTCCGAGTCGGCGGCTCCTAGGCTGGGTTGAGTAGCCTCCGGGTTGGTGACGGCGACAGACAGGTCCAGGGTGATGCTGGCCGGGTTGAGCTGAGCAGCCCTCGGGCCGGGTTCAGCAATCACCGGGCCGGGTTCAGCAGTCCCCGGGTTGGTGACGGCGACGGCCGGGTCTTGGGTGATGGTGGCCGGGTTGAGCTGAGCAGCCCCCAGGCCGGGTTCAGCAGTCCCCAGGCCGGGTTCAGCAGTCCCCGGGCCGGTTTGCAGCGCGGCCGGGTCTTCTGGGACGTGGATGGACTCGAAGTCTGGCGACGGCTTGACGGACGGCTTGCGCAGGTGCTCGAGGGAGACGCTGGACGGGATGGCTTGACGTGACGAGGCAATCTTGGCGAGCGTGTCGGCTGCCTCGTTCTCCGTGCGGGACGTGGAGGAACTCGTAGCCATCTAAGGATCCGGAGAGCTTCTAGATGAGGAAGCGGTAGCTTGCCATGTTGGAGTCGTGGGCGTCCAACTCGCCGGAGCACTGCTGCACCACCAAGTCTGAGTCGACGTAGCACAGGATGTGCCGGATGCCGAGTTCCTTGGCGAGCCGGAGGCCGTGCACAAGGGCTTCGTATTCAGCGACGTTGTTGGAGGCGGCAAAGTGGATCTGGAGTGTGTAGCGGAGTCGGTCACCCTTCGGAGATGACGGTGCGATGCCGGCCCCTAAGCCGAGTCGCATTTTGGACCCGTCAAAGTGCATGCGCCAATGCGTCGAGTCAGGAGGCGGCGGCAGGTACTGGGTCTCAGTCCAGTCGATGAGGAAATCGGCCAGGGCCTGAGACTTGATCATGGTGCGGGGCTCGTAGAGGATGGTGTGGCCGGCTAGCTGGATCGCCCACTCGGCGACCCGGCCAGAGGCGTCCCGGCACCCGATGATTTCTCCGATAGGCGCCGTGCTGACGACGGTGACAACGTGCTCTTGAAAGTACTGCTTCAGCTTCTTGGCGGTGAGGTACATGCCGTAACACATCTTCTGGTAGTGCGGGTAGTTCTACTTGGAGGTGGAGAGCACTTCACTCAGGTAGTAGACCGGGTGTTGGACGGGCTCGATCTTGCCCTTCTCCGGTCGCTCGACCATCAGCACCATGCTGACCGCCCGCGAGGTCGTGGCAATGTAGAGCAACAGCGGCTCCTTGTCGGTCGGCGCGGCCAGGACGGGTGCGGTGGAGAGCATGCGCTTGAGGTCTTGGAAGGCTTCGTCTGCCTTGCCGTTCCACTCGAACAGGCTTATTTTCTTCATTAGCTGGTACAGGGGCAGTGCCTTCTCGCCCAGCCGGCTTAGAAACTGGCTGACCGAAGCCAGGCATCCTATGAACTTCTGGACATCGCGCAGCCGGGTTGGCTTGCGCATGCGCTCGATGGCCTTGATCTTTTCCGGGTTCGCCTCGATGCCGCGTTCTGAGACGAGGAAGCCGAGCAGCTTTCCGGGTAGGATGCTGAAGACGCACTTTTCCGGGTTGAGCTTGACCTTGTATTCGCGGAGGTTGGCGAATGTTTCCTTCAGATCGTCGAGGAGCGTGAGGTGTTGCTTGGTCTTCACCACGATATCGTCCACGTACACGTGGACGTTCTTGCCGAGTTGCGGTAGCAGGCATTTCTACATGCAGCGTTGGAAGGTGGTGTCGGATTTCAGGTTCCGGCAGACCCTCTAGATTCAAACGCTGGGGTGCGCGCGGAGATTTCGCCCACTACCTACCTGCGCCTCACCGCCTCGCTATGATCTAAGCAATCAAAGGAACAGCACAAGAGACACAGAGTTTATACTAGTTCGGGCCACCATTGTGGTGTAATACCCTACTCTAGTTTGTGGTGTGGTGGATTGCCTCTTGGGATGATGATGGATAGTACAAGGAAGAACAGCCTCGCGAGGGTCTGTCCTTGGCTGGTGCGATGAACTGCTAGGGGAGTTTAGTCGCTCCTTCTACTGGTTTCCTAGTGATGATCGGATCTCCCTACCTTGTGGGTGGCTAGTCCTATTTATAGGTAAAGGCCCTGGGCCTCTTCCCAAATATTGAGCGGGAAGGGCGCCAACAATTGGCCATTTTGAAGGGGAACATCTAGTACACTTATCCTGACTAAAGTTGGTCCTCGCCTGTCAAAGGCTCTGACGATGATGCCTTCCTGGGCTCCACCATGACCTCCTTCCTGCCATTGCAACGGTCTTGGTCTTGTTGCACCGAAATGGATGCCTTTGCTTGATGCTCTCGCCTGCGCTTGCTCCCTTTGCACCAAAGAGGAAAGGAGGACACTGCGTGGGCTGGCGCCCGCCTGGCGCCCTTGGTCGTCATGGCTTGCGTCATGGGCACCTCGTGAGGTACCCCGCCTTGATCTCTCTGCCTCCTCGCGAGCCAGCCTGACGAGGCCGTGCCTGAGGAGGCTCCTTGTCGTCCACCCCGCGAGGCTTGGCCCCTCGCGAGGGTCTTGAGCTCGTGCTGATGAAGATGGACCATGCTGGGCCACCCCTTGAGCCACGCCGCAGGCCGCAGGCAGGCAAGTCTGGGGACCCCCGTTCCCAGAACACCGACAGTAGCCCCCGGGCCCAAGGCGCGCCCGGACTTGGCTGAGCAGAGAAGTGAAAGGGCAAGTGCGAAGCGTCGTGGGCCCTAACAACCTGCGGCCTCGGGCGCCACATGGCGGTTGATTGGACGTGGGTGCCTCAGCAACGGCGTGAATTGACAAAAGAGCGGCATCTGCCTAGGCTTTGCTTCCCTTGCTTCCTCCGGTCATTGCCCAGATCCCCTTTCTTGCGCCCTTCCTCTCTGCCTCCGAAATCTTCAGATCTACTTCGACCACGCGCCCTAGCAAGACATGGCACTCGCCTGCCTTGGACTCGCCGAACGTGTCGGAGGCAAGCCTTGCCCGGGTGCGCCGGATGGTAGCGGCGCAAGGCATCGACGGGGTGAAGGTGTTCAAGGCCGGCTCCGCCCTTCCTAAGGCCCAAGGGAGAACCTTCTATTCGCTCTTCGTAAGCGCCATTGCTGCCTGTCTGGTGCCTCCCTTTTCTGAGTTTTTCTTCTCTGTCCTCCGCCATTACGACCTGCAAGCTCTGCATCTCCACCCCAACTCTGTTCTTCTTCTGGCGATCTTCGCCTACTATTGTGAGGCACACGTCGGAGTGCAGCCCTGTGTGGCCTTGTTCCTTCGAGATGATTGGGATAAGGTGGTGGACTCCATGCCTGTCTTCAATGGGGACGGGCCCGTGCCCACGGAGGTTCCCGAGGACCCGGCGGCCCTGGCGACGGTGAATGTGTCCTCCGGCGGCTCCAGCGAAGAGGAGGAAGAAGAGGAGAGGGAAGGAGGGCCTGACTCCGAGGCTATCGACGGGGAGTCGAGAGCGCCTCTCCCCCGGCGCAGGTCCCGCGCTCTCCGCCTCTTGCCGAGCAACGACGAGGATGACGACGAGCGGGGCGGCGACAGCTTGCCCCCAATCTCAAAGAAGGCCAGGACTGGGCTGGTCCCCCGTGGGTCTGCCCCGGCTCTGAGGCGATCCGTAGACACGCCTCCTGCTCCCGAGCCTCTCGAGGCTGATCCCTGCAACCGGCTCTCGGGCTTCAAGTATGGCTGGAGGTTGCTCGAGCTCGCGAGCGATGACCAGTAAGTGCTTGATTCTTGTTTTATTCCTTGCTTTGTCATTGAGGCTTGATGTCTGTATCTCTTGGCTAGGCTGGCGCCTGCGGCGAAGAAACTGAAGGGGGCTCCTGAGGTTCCGTCTGGGGCAGCGCCTCTGCCCACGAAAGAAGGTGGCTGCAAGGCACGGGCCTCTCCTGCCCGGTCGTCCTCGCGAGGCCTGGTGGAGCTAGCTGGGGCGAGCTCAGCCCCCATGGCCCAAGCGACTCCTGAGGTATCCTTGCCTGATGCCATCGCCACAGCTGTTGGGGTGGAGCAGGTCCTGCCTCAGGATGTTGTGGTTACGCTGCCGTCCTCTCCTCCTACTCCACCAACTTCTGTCTCTCCGACTCCTTCCACTGTCTTGGATCGCGCTGCTGCCGAACTGGACTGGCTACAGCAAGATCTTCTGGGCGCCGACCCTCGCTTTGTGGCCGGGCGCTTGGAGCTGGCTTCTGGCTGGATTCGCTCTAACACTTCGATTCGAGCGGCGCTGGTTCAGGCCACGACGGCTTGCGATGAGGAGAAGCTGGCCGTCCTTGAGGCGAAGGCTTCTCACGACACCGCCTTGGGGGAGGCGGCCGATGCCCAAGGCCGTTGCAAGGCGCTAGAGACTGAGCTGCAGGGCTTGCGGGGCCAGCTTGCCAAGGAAGTCCGCATCCGCCAAGAGAAGGAGGAAGACATGAAGACTCGCGAGGCGGCCTTCAAGGACCGAGACGCCAAACTTAACAAGCGCCGTGACCGCCTACGCGCACTGGAGCAGGAGTTGGGGGCGTGGAAGGTCGAGCTGGACAGCAAGGCGCGGGTCCTTGCCGAGGACTGCGAGGCCTTCACGGAGATGGAGGTGAAGGCTCGCGGCTTGCTGAAGTCGCTTTACGACAGCGGCGTGGAAAGCCCGCTGGCCGGCGCCGAATACGGTCCCACCAAGCTGCTCCCCTTCCTGGTCCGTGCTCTTGAAGATGTCACCCTTGGCCTTGGACCTACGGCTAAGGCCGAGGCACGTGTCCTGTCTTCTGCAGCGCTGACGTGGGTCCTTACCCACATCTACCTTCGCGATCCCAACGCCGACCTCGACAGCCTGCTGGAGCCAGCGAGCGGCGAGCTTGCCACTGCCGCTGCTGAGGCCGTGAATGGTCGTGCGGAGGCTCTACTGTCCAAGTTTCGGGCCTTCAGCACCAAGCCGAAGTGAGGCGCTGCCGGTCCTGCGGCTCCACGAGGCAAACCCGCTCCGCGCAGCTCTGCCGCCAAGAAATGACTTCGTCGTGGCTCATGTCCTGCTTTCAGCTTGTGCAACATGCATCATGCCTCGGGAGGTGTTAAAACTTATGTTTGGTGTCGTGATAACAGTTATGGACTGTAACATTTGCTTTTGAATTCCTTGAAATTTGCGCTCTTCCTACTTGCTTATGTTCTATGCCGGCAGAGCCCGGCCCCGCGCATACCTCAGCCGCCGTTAGCCCCGACCGGAAACCAGGACGGGGCCAAGGAGTGAGGACCTATGTGACAAGTTAGGCTCCTGAGTCGCGATGCTCAGGAGTCCCCCTTGGCGCACGAACAGCAAGTAGGGAGGTGAGATGTGTGGGTGAATCTACCGTTCTACATCTGCAGAGCCCGTCCCCGCACATACCTCAACCACCGTTAGCCTTTCAAAACTAAGGAGTGAGGGGCTATGTGACCAGTTAGGCTCCTGAGTCGCGATGCTCAGGAGTCCCCCTTGACGCTCGAACGGCCTTCGTACCTTGGCTCCACTCGGGGAGAGACGCGCGATGAACCAGGCCCGAGGGGCCTGGCTGGGTGGCGTACGTCTGGGCGTGACCCAGGTGCAGCCCCCGTGCCCAGCCCCCTCGTGTGGCACTCCCGAGGGGAGGCGTTTCGATGAGGCCAGACACCAAGCTCTGGGCTCCCTGAGGTTGATGCGGCCGGGGGCCGCCCTCAGTTGTTTATCACGCGCGGAGCATAGTGCTTCCGTATGTGTACGGGCATACCCGCTCCTCGGCAGTGTCGTCAGCCAGCACGGAGCATGGTGCTTCCACTGGTGCGTGGGAGGGGGCTCCCCTCTGGGAGGAGCCCTCGGGGCGTGTACAGCCCCGCCCTGACACGTGGCTGGCACGGTATGGCCTGAGGAGGTGTATCTGGGCACCCGTGAGCCAGCGCAAGACTCACGGGGCCCTACCTCTAGGCGGGTTGCGTCTGGCACTGGGCCTTAACTTGTGATGTGTTCCTGCAAATTGACGCTCTACATCCTTGGGTCCCGGCCCTCGAGCGAATCCCAGCCGTCGCTGGTTTGCCAGGTCGCGATGCCGTGGACAAAGCCAGAGGGTGAGGGCTGGAGAGCCAGTAGGAGTCCTGAGTCGTGATGCTCAGGTACCCCCCCCTTTAACGTGCAAGTTTGGTTAGATGTCGACGCTCTATGTCCTCGGGTCCCATCCCTCGAGCGGGTCTCAGCTGTCGCTGGTTTGCCAGGTCGCGATGTCGTGGACAAAGCCAGATGGTGAGGGGTGGAGAGCCAGTAGGAGCCCTGAGTCGCGATGCTCAGGTACCCCCCCCCCTTTAACGTGCAAGCGACCGACATGAAGGAAGAAGAGGTGCCATGGACAGGCATCAAATAACAAGCATGATGGGTCGAATGCATGGCCCGAAAATAAACGCACGAGGGGTACATGCCGCTGGGTCTGGCCCGAGCGGCTTGGGGACGATGCAACCCGAGGGGCGCCCCCAACAAAGTAAGCTAGGAACATAAAGTAAAAAGGGGATACATGCCGCAGGGACGGACCCACGCGGCCTGGGAATAATGCAGCCCTGGGGGCCCTCCCAGCTAGAAACGAAACTTGAAAGATATCACCTGATAGTGTTAACGACGAAGTGGTGTTGAAGTAGCGGACGTCGTGGGCTGCGGAAGCCGGTCTTCACGAGCCCCCAGGCCCAGGAGCCTCGGGAGGTTCCGGAGGCGCTGGTGGCTCCTCGTGAACCTTCTCCATCTCTGCCAGGAGTGCGGAACGCCTGGCCTCCTGAGCCTCCAGGATGCTTCCCATGAGGCGCTGGCGCATAACAGCCGTGTTCGGCAAGCCGTAGGGCATGCGAATGTAGCTGTGGGGTGGGCCTTTGCAGCGCCCCACGCGTGAGGGCCAGAAGCGCACCTGAGAGGTGGCTCGGTTGAGCCCTGGGATGTCGATGCAGACACACAGCCCACCATCCTCGCCTGGATGGGGAGCTGCGGCGGGTAAGCGGTGGCTGCCACTCATGACTCTTGACTCCTGCAACTCCTGCGTGATCTGACTGACGAACTCCTGAGGGTTTGGCCCTCCTTGCCTTGCTCCTTCCTGAGGGAAATGTGTTTTGAAACACGCCTCCAAGTGGTGCCCAAGCACCTCCCTTATGACCTTAGCAAGGTAGGTGGCCCTCCAGGAGGGAGCCCCCGAGCCCTGCTTGAGGAGGGCGCTGGGCGCGCCTTCCTATGCGACAGAAGGAGGTGCCCCCTGAGCAGGCGCAGACCCTGAAGGGCCTGCCCCCTGAGGGGTCGGGCCTGGCGATGTCTTCTTCTTCTTGGGAGCGGTCTCGGGGAGCCTCCCGCTCCCGCGATCTGGGTCTTCAAGTGATGCGGCCTGAAAAGCTCGTTCCAGGGAGCACACTGCGTCTCTTTCTTCACAAGGCACCGTGATGACTCCACCACTTCCTGGCATCTTGAGGACATTGTAGCCGTGATGAGTCACGGCCATGAACTTGGCGAGAGCTGGGTAGCCGAGGATGGCATTGTACGGCAGGTGAATGTGGGCGACGTCGAAGTCGACGAGCTCGGTGCGGGAGTTGTTGCGCGCCCCGAAGGTGACAGGGAGGCGGACCTACCCAATCGGAACCGTGGAGCCATTGGTGACTCCGGAGAAAGGCTTGCTTGGCTGAAGCTGATCGTAAGGCACTTGGAGATTGTTGAATGTCTCTACGGACAGGACATTGAGCCCTGCCCCGCCATCGATGAGGGTCTTGGTGACTTGCATGTTGCTGATGACTGGGGAGCAAAGCATTGGGAGGACTCCGGCCGTGGCCGCGCACTTGAGCTGATCCGCTGAGCTGAACGTGATGGCGCACGCCGACCACCTGAGGGGGCGCGTGGCTTCAAGCTTGGGGAGGACTGCATTCACTTCGTGGGCGAAGTGCTTGAAGATGCGTTGAGAGGCTGGGGCTTGAGCTCCGCCCAGGATGCAGGTGATCGCGCGTGGCTCCTGGAAGCCCCCAGCCCCCTCGTCCTGATGATGGTCCTCGTTTCTCCTTGGCTGCAACGGCAGTGGAGGGAGGCCTGCGTTTCCTTGCGGACGATCCTCGCGAGGCTGATCCCTCCAGTCTCCCTCGCGAGGCTGATCCTGCCAGCGATCCTCGTGAGGTCGGTCACGCCACCCTTGGCGAGGGACGCGGTCTTCCCAGCGTCCTGTGTTCCTTCCTCCTCCTTGGCCATAACCTCGATCGTTGCGGTCGGGGCATCGGCCGATCCTTCCCTCTCGCACGGCTCGGAGCTCTTGGCATTCGTTGGTGTTGTGGGTGTGGAGGTCGTGGTACACATAGTACCGGCTGCCCTTGAAAGACTCGGGCTGATATCTGCCCCGCTTGGTGTCTGGTTCTGCCGCGAGCACGGCAGCCCCCTTGCGCTTCACATCCTTGGCCTTGGATTTCTTCTCTTCTGGGTCTGCAGCTGGCAGCTCGAGGAGGGAAAGGCGCCCTTCCTCAGCCCTGGCGCACTTGGTCGCCAAGTTGAACAGCTCCAAGGAAGTGCACAGATCTTCATGCATCGCTAGCTCCTCCTTCATCTTGACGTCACGCACACCGTCGGAGAAAGCTGAGATGATGGCCTCCTCGGTCACCTTGGGAATCTTGAGGCATGCGTTGTTGAAGCGCTGGATGTACTTCTGCAGGGTCTCCCTGGTTGCTGCTTGATGCGGCGCATGTCGCTCACGGCAGGTGGCTGGTCCCGAGTACCTTGGAAGTTGGCGATGAAACGGGTGCGCATATCGTCCCAGGAGGAGATCGTGCCTGGAGCCAGGTTCAGGAGCCAGGTGCGGGCCCCGTCCTTGAGCGCCATGGGAAACCAGTTTGCCATGACCTTCTCGTCCCTGTTGGCGGCTTCGATGCCCAGATCGTAGAGCTGGAGGAACTCCGCAGGGTCGGTCGTGCCATCGTAGCGAGGAGGCAGGTCTGGCTTGAACTTGCAGGGCCACGCGACGCTGCGCAGCTCGGTGGTGAAGGCGCGGCAGCCTGCTGTGGCCACGGAAGGCCTCTGGTGACAAGGAGCTTGGTCTTGTGGGTCCCCGTGCGCTACAGCTGGGAGCAGCACGGGGTCCTGGCGTGCTGGAACAGGAGCGTGCTCGCGACGGGCCGGAGCGGGGAGCACTCAGGCAGCTTCTTGGGGACAAGGGACCTCTTGGCAGCTCCACTCTTGCTGCGCTGGCGCCGGACGGAGCGGGTTCCGCACAGGGGCCACGTGCCTTGGGGCCAGGGCGCCTTCTTGAGGGGGAGGCGGCTGAGGCGCCCCCGAAGCTTCATTGCCCGTGCAGGGCGAGGCGCGATGCAGCGAGAAGGACGGCGTGGGGGAGCCCCCTGCGGCGCGGACTAGCTCGGCGACGCGGTCGAGCCACTCTTTGTAGACGTCGTCGACCGGGCGGTAGCGCAGGAGCTCATTTGCCGCGATGAGCACAGCTCAAGCCTCCATGGCCGCGCGGGATGCGCGGGACGAAGAACCAGCTGGGGCGAGTGAGGGCGTAGCAGTGCGGCCGTCTCGCCTCATGGACGGATGCTGGGATGATGCTTGCTGCTTGTTCCCCACCGGGCCGGTGGCGGCGTTGACGGCAGGAGACGAGGAACAGTGGGGGTGGTCGCGGATGGGGGCCATCTGGGCGATGCGGGAAGCGAGAGCGGCACGGCGCTTGGCGCGGGCCCGACGAGCATCTGACATGGATGCGATGGTCGGTGAAGAACAGGGCAGCGGAAGACGAATTCCGGTGCACCCCTACCTGGCGCGCCAAATGTCAGATTTTGGGTTCCGGCAGACCCTCTAGATTCGAACACTGGGGTGCGCGTGGAGATTTCACCCACTACCTACCTGCACCTTACCGCCTTGTTATGATCTAAGCAATCAAAGGAACAACACAAGAGACACAGAGTTTATACTAGTTCGGGCCACCATTGTGGTGCAATACCCTACTCTAGTTTGTGGTGTGGTGGATTGCCTCTTGGGCTGATGATGAACAGTACAAGGAAGAACAGCCTCGCGAGGGTCTGTTCTTGGCTGGTGCGATGAACTGCTAGGGGGAGTTTAGTTGCTCCTTCTACTGGTTTCCTGGTGATGATCGGATCTCCCTACCTTGTGGGTGGCTAGTCCTATTTATAGGTAAAGGCCCTGGGCCTCTTCCCAAATATTGAGCGGGAAGGGCGCCAACAATTGGCCATTTTGAAGGGGAACATCTAGTACACTTATCCTGACTAAAGTTGGTCCTCGCCTGTCAAAGGCTCTGACGATGACGCCTTCCTGGGCTCCACCATGACCTCCTTCCTGCTGTTGCGACGGTCTTGGTCTTGTTGCACCGAAATGGATGCCTTTGCTTGATGCTCTCTCCTGCGCTTGCTCCCTTTGCACCAAAGAGGAAAGGAGGACACTGCGCGGGCTGGCGCCCGCCTGGAGCCCTTGGTCGTCATGGCTTGCGTCATGGGCACCTCGTGAGGTACCCCGCCTTGATCTCTCTGCCTCCTCGCGAGCCAGCCTGAGGAGGTCGTGCCTGAGGAGGCTCCTTGTCGTCCACCCCTCGAGGCTTGGCCCCTCGCGAGGGTCTTGAGCTCATGCTGATGAAGATGGACCGTGGTGGGCCGCCCCTTGAGCCATGCCACAGGCCGCAAGCAGGCAAGTCTGGGGACCCCCGTTCCTAGAACGCCGACAGGTGGCACCGGCGTTTTTCAATCCGAACGACATGGTGATGTAGCAGTACGCCCCGAAGGGCGTGATGAAGGACGTCTTCAGGGCATCGGCCGGGTCCAGCTTGATCTGGTGATAGCAGGAGTAGGCGTCCAGGAAGGACAGCAGCTCGCACCCGACGGTCGAGTCGATGACTTGGTCGATCTGCGGGAGGGCGAACGGATCCTTGGGACAGGCCTTGTTGAGGCTGGTGTAGTAGATACACATGCGCCAGGTCTTGTTCTTCTTTAGGACGAGGACTGGGTTGGCCAGCCACTCGGGGTGAAACACTTCCATTATGAAGCCGGCCGCCAAGAGCTTGGTGACCTCTTCACCAATGGTTCTTCTCTTCTCTTCGGAAATTCGACAGAGGGGTTGACGGACAGGCTTGGCGTCCTTGCGGACGTGGAGTTTGTGCTCGGCATACTTCCTCGGGATACTCGGCATGTCTTTGGGGGTCCATGCGAAGATATCCCGATTCTCACAGAGGAAGTCGACGAGCTCGCCTTCCTATTTGCTATCGAGGCGGGTGCCTACGACAACGTACTTGCTGCAGCTGGGGTCTTCCGGGTTCAGCTGCACTTTCTTGGTTTCCTTGGAGGGCTTGAAGGTGGCCTCATCTACCGGGTCCAGGGTCGGGATCGACGCGTCGGAAGCCTCGCCGGCCAGGGCTATCCGGTCGAGCTGGCGCCGCTCCTCGGCAATGACCAGCAACTCGGCCAGCTTGGCGCCGTCTTGGGCGCGCTCCAGAGACTTGCGGTAGTCGCCGGTGACGGTAATGAGGCCCTTGGGACCCGGCATCTTCATCTTCAGGTACGTGTAGTGGGGGACCTCCATGAACTTGGCGAGCGCGGGCAGGCCCAGCAGCACATGATACGCGCTGGACAGGTCCACCACCTCGAACCAGATTGGTTCACGTCGGAAGTGGCTGCTGTACCCGAATAGGACGTCGAGCCGGACCCGGCCAATGGTTGAACAGGAGAGGCCGGGTACGATGCCGTGGAAGACGGTCCGGGTTGGCTCCAGGTCCTCGACCTTGAGGCCGAGCTTGGTCATTGTGTCGCAGTAGAGGATGTTGATGCTACTGCCGCCGTCGATGAGGACTCGGGAGAACTTGCAGGTGCGCCGCGCGATGATGGTAGGGTTGAGGACGAGGGCATAACCACCCGGACTCGGCATGACTGCCAGGTGATCCTCCCGGGTCCAGGTGATTGGGCGATCCAACCAATGCATGAAATCTGTCTTGGCCGGGACGACGGTTTTCACCTCTTGCCGGAGGAGGCGCTCGCTGCGCTTGTCATCGCCGAGGCTGGTGAAGACGACGTAGGCCACGTTCTGGTCCGGGTAGGCGTCGTTCCGCATCGCGCCGCCGGCGGGAGGGCGGTAGAGGCGGAGGTGGCTGCCCCGCGCCCAGAGCCGGAACCGGAGCCGGAGGAAGCGGAACGTCGCCCCTCATGATGCGCTTGGTGATGGCGCACTGTCGAAGCGTGTGCGTGGAGGGTCTTGCGCCACTGTGGTGCTTGCATGGGGCGTCAAGCATCTCTTCAAAGCTCATGGCGGGTTGCCATGCCATCTTGCCGGTCTGCCGGCGCTTTGCTGCCGGGTCCGCCGCGGGCTCAGCGGCCACGACGAGCCGGTTGTCGTGGCGTTGTGCCGGCTGCTCGGCCTTGCGCTTGTTGTTCTGGTGGTGCTGCTGCCGGCTGCTTTCGCCGGCTAGCTTCTGCGGAGGGACCGGCTTCGCCTTGCCGGCCTCATCCAGCGCCACCTGGATCTTCATGGCGGAGTCGGTGTTGGCGTACTTGTTTGCCGTCACCATGAGCGCGGCCATGGTGGCCGGCTTGGAGCGTAGAAGCTTGTGCTTGAGGAGGGTGTCCTCTCGGCACACGCTGATGAAGTATTGGATCGCCTGGACTTCATGGACGCCCTCATAGCTGTTCCGGAGCTCAGTCTAGCGTGCGAGGTTCTCGCGGCCAGTCTCCGTCGGCCCCTGCACGCATATGGCGAGCTGGCTGGGGCGACCGGGCCGCTTGTACGTCCCCGTGAAGTTGCGGACAAATGCTTCCTCAAAGTCGACCCATGCGTTGATGCTGCCCATCGGCAGGCTATTCAACCATGTGCGAGCCGATCCTTGGAGCATGAGCGGTGCGTAGCGCATGGCGAGACGATGATTGGCACCGGTGATGCCAATGGCCGTGGTGTAGTCGGTGAGCCAGTCTTCTGGCTTCACGGTCCCATTGTACTTGGGGGTGTCGCGGGGAAGCACGAACCCCTTGGGGAAGGGCTCCTCCCGGATGCGTGGGCCGAAACACGCCGGCCCGATAGCGCCGCTCTCCTCCACCTCTAGGGAGCGAGCGAGCTGATCGATGCGGTGGCGCGCGTCGGCGTCGTTGATGGCATGCGGGCCAAGTCGACTGGCGGCCAGTCCCCGAGGGGCCGGGTCGGCTGGAGCCGGACGCCGGCCAGGCTGGCCGGGTCCGTGCTGGGTCTCTAGGGCGGGCTCGTTGCCCAGAGCATCGGCGGCGGTGTCGTCCGGGTTGCGCTGGGTCCGGGCTTGGCCGGAGTATGCCTCGCCGGGCGGCAAGGAGGCCGTGTGCAGGAGTTCGCCGGGTCCGCCAAGGCGGGCGGAGCCGGACCCCGCCGGCTTGGCGAGCTTGTTGAGGCGATCCTGCTGGGTGTTGGCGGCGTGGAGGAGCTCGCGCATCCGCCCGATGCGCTCCATGAGCTCCTCGCCCGCGAGTTGGTCGAGGCCGACCGCGGCTGCCTCTGCAGCGCGCATGTTCTTGACTGGGGTCTCGTAGACGGTCCGGACGGTGCCGAAGGCTCGGCAGATCGCTCCTTCCCGGGCGCGAGTATCGGCAGCCCGGCTTGGCTCGGCCGCGGCGGGCATGAATCCGTGGGCGGCATCATGCTCCATCTGAGCAGCTTCCAGGCGGCACCTGGTGGTGGCCAGCATCTCGGACAGGTCCGGCATTTGCTGGCGCCTATCCTCGAGCTGGGTTCGGGCTTCAGCGATGTTGGTGGCGTCGACGTCGATACCGATGAGGATGCGGAGGCTCTCCATCGTGGCGCGCAACGGGTCAGACGGCTCCGTCCGTGCCGTGGCGCCCGCGGCTTTGGCGACTCTTCTCGCCTTGCTCGACGAGGAAGAGGCACCATCGCCGGTGACGAAGACCTCCACGTGGGCATCCATCGCCCCGGCAGTGAATCCGCCACTGAGAGGGAGCGGAGAGTCGGAGTAGCTGAGCACCTCGCTGGGGTACTCGTCGGCCGCGAGCGTGTCAGAGATGCGCAGCACGGTGAAGGAGGCGGCGAGCGCGCCGATGACGTTGTCCGCTAGAGCAACAGACTCGTCGGAGTAGGAGAAGGGCCCTGTCCGAAGCATGCTTCCGGCCAGCTCCTCGAGCTGCCCCATGGTGGGCTCCAACTGTCGTGGTGGGTGCACGACAGATGCCAAGGGATGGCTAAGGAGAGGAGGAGGCTCGAGGGCGCTAGTGGGCTTCGGAGGCGAGGTTGATATGCGCGGGCGCGGGACGCTGGACATACCCAGGTTGGCTCTCCGGAGAGATAACACCCCTAGTCCTGCCGAGTTTAGTTGGATGGTCGATAGTACAATGTCACTCCTGGAGCTGTATGGAGGAGGAAGGAGGCTGGCCAAGGCTCGGGCTGCTCCTTCTCTCTGGTGTTGCTATGTAGTGGCTAGTCCTATCTTGCTTGCTTGCTTTATCTCGTATGGCTTTGCATGCCGGGGATCTCACATATCATGCCCCTGTAGGCGTGGACTCCTGGGGGGTTTTATATATCAACCCACCCAGGGTTACAATGGTAATATGCCGAGTCGGTGGGTCCCTATTGTCGGTGTCCGGGGTACCGGGCTGGGTCCCGCTTGGGAGCTTGTGGTTCACCGGGTTCCCCTAGGTGCGGGCCCCGCGGGCCTAGGGGGGTTGTGCACCATCTTGTCGATCGTCATGGCGTGGCCGAGTTGAGCCGCACACAGTGTTCTCCGTTAGGCCGCCGCTTGCTGTCGTCAGCGGTGAGGACGGGAACAATGTTGCCATGCCAGCCCTGGTCAGCGGGTAGGTAAGGGGAACTGTTGCCACGCTCCGGCTGACCACGGGCATGGGCGGGGGCACTGTAGTCTTGGTCATCGGTGATTGAGGTCTCATCCCATCGTACGTCCTGGATGGGACGGGAGCTGACCCGTGGCTGGTTGCCGTGGACGCCACAGGTGGGTTGGCTTGCTGGGGAAGCCAAGGTTGCACCGGGCTGATTTGTCTTCCGCCAGCCACTGCGGCCGGGTCGACGTACCTTGTCGAGTCGAGGGTCTTGGCAAGGTTGCGCGCCTTGCCGGGTTGAGCGACCCGGCCTGGCGCACGCCGGTTTGCGGGGCGATGCGGGCCCCGCTGTTTTTGAAATAGATCCGGGTTCTGTTGCCTGCCTGGGGTTCATCCCCCCTACACATAGCCTGCAGTGCAATCGCTCGGGTTCAGTAGGAGAACGCCTCGCTCGGGTTCAGTTAGAGCCCAACACCTCGCACCCATGCGCGTGCGTGTACGAGAGAAACGCACAAACCTCCATGCATCGCTTGGCCCCGACCACCCACCATAACCGGGAACACCCCGATATTTTCCTCGCCCTCGCTTCTACCATGGTATTTTCCATCATGGACGACCCAAAGAATGTCATGCAGCTGCGTCTCCGGCCTGCCCAGGACAAAAAGCCCATTTTCTGTCATGATTTTTTGTCATAGAAGTAGGAGCCCACCACATCTATGATGATACCGAGTTTTGTCACAATTATCGTCATAGAAGTGTCATAAGTATGACCGGAAAAAATTCGTTTGGCCCAAAATGTCATGGATGTGTCTTTTTTTGTAGTGTTGGCCCGTGTCATCTTCCCAGCTTCACAAGCACCACACAGATGATCCTTCTTGAACTTGACGCCCTTGATGCCCATGACATGCTTCTTCTTCGCGAGAGTGTACAAGTTCCTCATGCCAGCATGTCCTAGCCTCCGATGCCAGAGCCAGCACTCTGAAGCATTTGCTAGAAGACATACGGCCATCTGTGGTCCTACTGAGAAATCTACCATGTACAGATCATCTTTTCGATGCCCTTCAAAGACTAGAGACTTGTTAGATTCCATAAGCACAAGGCAACGATATTTTCCAAATATCACAACCATGTTCAGATCACAAAGCATTGAAATAGACATTAAGTTGAAACCAAGGGATTCAACAAGCATCACTTTATCCGTGTGTTGATCCCTTGAGATTGCAACTCTACCCAGACCCAATACCTTGCTTTTACCAGTGTAAGCAAATGTGATGTGACTCTTGTCAGACGGGCATAGGGTTGAATCCATCAAAAGACTTCGATCACCAATCATGTGATTAGTGCATCCACTATCTATAATACATTCTGAAGCCTTTGGTGTCATATCCTTGGCACCACGTGCCATGAAGCAGTAGGTGGGAGCAGAGTCATCCTCATCCTTGGCATTGATAACCCACAAGTATAGGGGATCGCAACAGCTTTCGAGGGTAGAGTATTCAACCCAAATTTATTGATTCGACACAAGGGGAGCCAAAGAATATTCTTGAGTATTAGCAGTTGAGTTGTCAATTCAACCGCACCTAGATAACTTAGTATCTGCAGCAAAGTATTTAATAGCAAAACTGGTATGATAGTAATGGTAACAGTAGCAACAGTAAAGATAAATGTTTTTGAGTTTTTGTAGTAGTTGTAACAGTAGCAATGGGAAAGTAAATAAGTGAAGAACAATATATGAAAAGCTTGTAGGCAATGGATCCGTGATGGATAATTATGCCGGATGCGATTCCTCATGCAATAGTTATAACATAGGGTGATATAGAACTAGCTCCAGTTCATCAATGTAATGTAGGCATGTATTCCGTAAATAGTCATACGTGCTTATGGAAAAGAACTTGCATGACATCTTTTGTCCTACCCTCCCGTGGCAGCGGGGTCCTAACGGAAACTAACGGATATTAAGGCCTCCTTTTAATAGAGAACCGGACCAAAGCATTAACACGTGGTGAATACATGAACTCCTCAAACTACGGTCATCACCGAGAAGTATCCCGATTATTGTCACTTCGGGGTTGTCGGATCATAACACATAATAGGTGACTATAGACTTGCAAGATAGGATCAAGAACACACATATATTCATGAAAACATAATAGGTTCAGATCTGAAATCATGGCACTCGGGCCCTAGTGACAAGCATTAAGCATAGCAAAGTCATAGCAACATCAATCTCAGAACATAGTGGATACTAGGGATCAAACCCTAACAAAACTAACTTGATTACATGGTAAATCTCATCCAACCCATCACCGTCCAGCAAGCCTACGATGGAATTACTCACGCACGGCGGTGAGCATCATGAAATTGGTGATGGAGGATGGTTGATGATGACGACGGCGACGAATCCCCCTCTCCGGAGCCCCGAACGGACTCCAGATCAGCCCTCCCGAGAGAGATTAGGGCTTGGCGGCGGCTCCGTGTCGTAAAACACGATGAAACTTTCTCTTGATTTTTTTATCCGTGAGGCAGAAGATATAGAGTTGGAGTTGAGGTCGGTGGAGGTCCAGGGGGCCCACGAGATAGGGGGGCGCGCCCTACAGGGGGGGCGCCCCCCTGTCTCGTGGATAGGCCCTGGGCCCCCTGGTGTATTTCTTTCGCCCATAAATTCTTATTAATTCCAAAAAGTGCCTCTGTGGATTTGCAGGTCATTCCGAGAACTTTTCTTTTCTACACATAAAACAACATCATGGTAGTTCTGCTGAAAACAGCGTCAGTCGGGTTAGTTTCATTCAAATCATGCAAGTTAGAGTCCAAAACAAGGGCAAAAGTGTTTGGAAAAGTAGATACGTGGGAGACGTATCAACTCCCCCAAGTTTAAACCTTTGCTTGTCCTCAAGCAATTTAGTTGATAAACTGAAAGTGATAAAGAAAACTTTTACAAACTCTGTTTGCTCTTGTTGTTGTAAACATGAAAAGCCAGCATTCAAGTTTCAGCAAATATTATGAACTAACCATACTCACAATAACACATAGGTCTCACAATTACTCATATCAATAGCATAATCAGCTAGCGAGCCATAATAATAAAACTCGGATGACAACACTTTCTCAAAACAATCATAACATGATATAACAAAATGGTATCTCGCTAGCCCTTTCTGAGACCGCAAAACATAAATGCAGAGCACCTTTAAAGATCAAGGACTGACTAAACATTGTAATTCATGGTAAAAGAGATCCAGTCAAGTCATACACAATATAAACCAATAATAATGAATGCAAATGACAGTGTGCTCTCCAGCGGGTGCTTTTAATAAGAAGGGTGATGACTCAACATAAAAGTAAATAGATAGGCCCTTCGCAGAGGGAAGCAGGGATTTGTAGAGGTGCCAGAGCTCGATTTTAAAATAGAGATTGAATAACATTTTGAGCGGCATACTTTCGCTGTCAACGCAACACCTATGAGATGGCTGTATCTTCCATACTACATGCATTATAGGCAGTTCCCAAACAGAATGGTAAAGGTTTATACTCCCCCAACCACCAACAAGCATCAATCCATGGCTTGCTCGAAACAACGAGTGCCTCCAACATACAACAGCCCTGGGGGAGTTTTGTTTAATTATTTTGATTTGCTTTGATCTTTTTGGATCATGGGACTGGGCATCCCGGTTACCGGCCCTTTCTCGTGAATGAGGAGCGGAGTCCACTCCTCTGAGAATAACCCACCTAGCATGGAAGATATAGGCAGCCCTAGTTGTAACATGAGCTGCTCGAGCATACAAAACAGAATTTCATTTGAAGGTTTGGAGTTTGGCACATACAAATTTACTTGGAACGGCAGGTAGATACCGCATATAGGTAGGTATAGTGGACTCATATGGAACAACTTTGGGGTTTAAGGAGTTTGGATGCACAAGCAGTATTCCCGCTTAGTACAGGTGAAGGCTAGCAAAAGACTGGGAAGCGACCAACTGAGAGAGCGACAACAGTCGTAAGCATGCATTAAAATTAATTCACACCGAGTACAAGCATGAGTAGGATATAATCCACCATGAACATAAATATCGTGAAGGCTATGTTGATTTGATTCAACTACATGCGTGAACATGTGCCAAGTCGAGTCACTCAATTCATTCAAAGGAGGATACCATCCCATCATACCACATCATAATCATTCTAATAGCATGTTGGCACGCAAGGTAAACCATTATAACTCATAGCTAATCAAGCATGGCACAAGTAACTATAATCTCTAAATGTCATTGCAAATATGTTTACTTCATAATAGCTGACTCAGGAACGATGAACTCATCATATTTACAAAAACAAGAGAGGTCGAGTTCATACCAGCTTTTCTCATCCCAATAAGTCCATCATATATCGTCATTATTGACTTTCACTCGCACGACCGAACGATGTGTATAATAAGAGTGTACGTGCATTGGACTAAGCTGGAATCTGCAAGCATTCAACTCAAGAGAGAAGACAAGTAATATGGGCTCTAAATTAAATAAACAATCATGCATATAAGAGCCACTAAGCATTTTCAATTTCTCGATCCCCAAAGGAAAGAAAAGAAAATAAAACTATTTACATGGGAAAGCTCCCAACAAGGAAAAGAAGAACGAGAAATCTTTTTGGGTTTTCATTCTAATTCCTACTACAGGCAAGGAAATTAGACTAACTAATTTTTTTGGTTTTTCTCAAGGTTTATCAAACACAATAGAAGAAAAACTAAAAAAGAAATTTAAACTAGCATGGATAATACAATGAAAGAGTATGAGCACCGACGACTAGTGTGTGAACATGAATGTAAAGTCGGTGAGAAATACCCCAAGCTTAGGCTTTTGGCCTAAGTTGGTTTAATACCAAGGACCGCCGCTATTCTCTCCGGTGTAATGAGAGGTATAATCAGGATACCACTAGCTAGTCATCTCCGGACCCCACTGGACAGATGATACACGATAAGGGTCTAGTTCAGGTTCCGGCTCAGGTTCAGGTTCTGGAGTAAAAGCTTGGGCTCGATGATTGTTCACCGCCTCCGGTGTAACGAGAAATTTTTGTGCAAGCAAATCAAACAACAGAGGCGCAGGCAAAATAATAATATCAAAGTGTTTCTTATTGAATCGAAGTTTATACAAGAGCATCCTATCTTCGTTGTCAACAATAAACTTATGTGCTACCATGCTCTTGTAATCTAGAATGTGAGGAGGCAGTATTGTCTCCTTTTCCTCATGGTGCCTAATGGGTATATGAAAATGTCTAGCAAGACATGCAGCATAGATACCTCCAAATATGGTGGCCTTTTGTACGATTAAGGGCTAGCCGTTTAGCAACGACGGCACCCATATTAAAACTATTGTCTCCAAGCAAAGCATGTTGAAGAATCATAATATCAGGAACACTCAAGTTTCCACTATTCCCACGACCAATCAAGCATCTACTAGCAAATATGGCAAAGTAGCATAAAACAGGAAAGTGTATTCTAGAGACTTTCGCTTCGGAACCCTTCTTTAGCTCCTCTACAGCTATTAACAAAGCCAGCCACATCTTCACGATGGGATTCCTCTAATTCTCCCTCATAAGGTATCCTACATACCGCGCAAAAATGACGTAAAGACATTTCTTTGAACTCGTTATATAAATGAAATGATACTTCAGGCGGTGACTTTCTAGGATAAAAATAAAAGTTTTGCATGAAAGTATTGGTGAGTAAGAGATACTGATCGATTCGGTCATTAATGAAATCGGTGAGGCCTGCAGTCTCGATTAAAGCATAAAAGTCTTCATGAATTCTAGCCTCTCTCAAGAAATCATCACATGGCCATTCACACGGTCGTACTTCCGCTATGCGGGGAAGATTATACTTGGCTTTTTCCTTCTCTTTAGCTTGTTTTTCTTGGGAGCTTTGGCTAGAAGAGCCCCTCAAAAGTTTCCTCAACATTTTCTGAAAATTTCTGAAATTTTAGTAACTTCAAAATAAAAGTGCATAAAACTAAACAAGATTGATAGCAACTACTCCTACAAGTGCCTAGAGCCCATATCATGCATTAGAATTACTTGGAACCTCAAAAATTTAACATGCAAGCTCAAGAACATGGTCACCTAAGCAACAAAAATTTGCAATGAATAAAGCACTAGAACAAAAACTAATTGGACCAATGGAGGAGTCACATACCAAGCAACAATCTCCCAAAGCAGTTTTGTAAATGGAGCTTTGAGCTAAGAGATCGAAAATCGCAGCAAAACGAGCTAGAACTCGTGCTTGAGCTGGATGGGGATTTTTTTGGGTAGAAGATGAAGTGTGTGGGTGCTGGCATAAGTGGAGGGGAGCCACCAGGGGCCCACGAGACAGGGGGGCGCGCCCTACAAGGGGGGCGCGCCCTCCTCTCTTGTGGCCTGGTGCTTGCCCCTCCAGTAGTGTTTTCAGTGCCTAAAATCCTCAAATATTCCAGAAAAAATCATACTAAATTTGCAGGGCATTTGGAGCACTTTTATTTTCGGACTATTTTTTAATGCACGGATAATTCAGAAAACAGACGATAATACTATTTTTGCTTTATTTATTCTAAATAACAGAAAGTAAAAGAGGGTACAGAAGGTTGTGCCTTCTAGTTTCATCCAACTCGTGGTCATCAAAATGAACCCACTAACAAGGTTGATCAAGTCTTGTTAACAAACTCATTCCGAATAACACGGAACCGGAGAAATTTCGAATAACACTAAGTTACCTCAACGGGGATATGAAAATCCCCAACAATAAGAATATCATACTTTTTCTTGACAGTAGGGAGAGGAAATTCAAAACCTCCAAAAATGATAGTTGGAACTTTTTCAATAGAATTGATGCTATGAACTTGAGATTGTTTCCTCGGAAAGTGTACCGTATGCTCATTGCCATTAACATGAAAAGTGACATTGCCTTTGTTGCAATCAATAACAGCCCCTGCAGTATTAAGAAAAGGTCTACCAAGGATAATAGACATACTATCGTCCTCGGGAATATCAAGAATAACAAAGTCCGTTAAGATAGTGACATTTGCAACCACAACAGGCACATCCTCACAAATACCGACAGGTATAGCAGTTGATTTATCAGCCATTTGCAAAGATATTTCAGTAGGTGTCAACTTATTCAATTCAAGTCTACGATATAAAGAGAGAGGCATAACACTAACACCGGCTCCAAGATCACATAAAGCAGTTCTAACATAATTTCTTTTAATGGAGCATGGTATAGTTGGAACACCCGGATCTCCAAGTTTCTTTGGTATTCCACCCTTAAAAGTGTAATTAGCAAGCATGGTGGAAATTTCAGCTTCCGGTATCTTTCTTTTATTTGTGATGATATCCTTCATATACTTAGCGTAAGGATTTACTTTAAGCATATCAGTTAAGCGCATACGTAAGAAAATAGGTCTAATCATTTCAGCAAAGCGCTCAAAATCCTCATCATCCTTTGACTTGGATGGTTTAGGAGGTAAGGGCATGGGTTTCTGAACCCATGGTTCTCTTTCTTTACCGTGCTTCCTAGCAACAAAATCTCTCTTATCATAACGTTGATTCTTTGATTGTGGGTTATCAAGATCAACAGCAGGTTCAATCTCTACATCATTGTTATTACTTGGTTGAGCATCTACATGAACATCATTATTAGCATTATCACAAGGTTCATGTTCATCACCTGATTGTGTTTCAGCATCAGAAATAGAAATATCATTGGGATTCTCAGGTGTCTCTACAGTAAGTTCACTAGAAGCATGCAACGTTCTATCGTTTTTCTTTTTTTTTCTTAGAAGAACTAGGTGCCCCTAAATTATTTCTCTGAGAATCTTTCTCGATTCTCTTAGGGTGGCCTTCAGGATACAAAGGTTCCTGAGTCATTCTACCAGTTCTAGTAGCCACTCTAACGGCAAAGTCATTTTTATTATTCAATTCATCAAGCAAATCATTTTGAGCTTTGAGTACTTGCTCAGCTTGAGTAGCAACCATAGAAGCATATTTACTAACGCGGTGAAGTTCATCTTTAACTCTAGCCAGATTATCACCTACGCGTCCTATCTCGAAAGCATTATTCTTTAACTCTCTACCAACATAAGCATTAAAACTTTCTTGTCTAGCCATAAAGTCATCAAATTCATCTAAGCATGGGCTATGAAATTTAGTAGAGGGTATTTCAACTTTATCATATCTATAGAGAGAATTTACCTTTACTACCTATGTCGGGTTATCAAGACAATGTGGTTCTTCAGGCGGTAAATTAAGACCATGTATTTCTTCAATAGGTGGTAAATTCTTAACATCTTCAGCTTTAATACCTTTTTCTTTCATTGATTTCTTTGCCTCTTGCATATCTTCAGGACTGAGAAATAAAACACCTCTCTTCTTCGGAGTGGGTTTAGGAATAGGCTCAGGAGTTGGCTCAATTGGTTCAGGAATTACTTCAGGAACTGGCTCGGGAAGAGTCCAATTATTTTCATTAGTCAACATATTATTCAATAATATTTCAGCTTCGTCGACTGTTCTTTCCCTGAAAACACAACCAGCACAACTATCCAAGTGGTCCTTGGAAGCATCGGTTAGTCCATTATAAAAGATATCAAGTATTTCATTTTTCTTAAGAGGATGATCAGGCAAAGCATTAAGTAACCGGAGAAGCCTCCCCCAAGCTTGTGGGAGACTCTCTTCTTTGATTTGCACAAAATTATATATTTCCCGCAAGGCAGCTTGTTTCTTATGAGCAGGGAAATATTTAGCAGAGAAGTAATAAATCATATCCTGGGGACTACGCACACAACCAGGAGCAAGAGAATTATACCAAGTCTTAGCATCACCCTTTAATGAGAACGGAAATATCTTAAGGATGTATAAATAGCGAGACTTCTCATCATGAGTAAACAGGGTGGCTATATCATTCAACTTGGTAAGATGTGCCACAACAGTTTCAGATTCAAGGCCATAAAAAGGATCAGATTCAACTAAAGTAATAATATCAGGATCAACAGAGAATTCATAATCCTTATCAGTAACACAGATAGGTGAAGTAGCAAAAGTAGGATCGGGTTTCATTCTAGCATTAAGAGACTGCTGCTTCCATTTAGCTAATAATTTCTTAAGATCATTTCTATCATTGCAAGCAAGAATTTCCATAGCAGCTGCTTCATTCATAACATAACCCTTAGGAACAACAGGTAATACATAATCATTGGGGGAACGTTCATCATCACTATCATCAATAATAGGTTCTTCAATATTTTCATTCCCCCTAACTCTAGCAAGTTGTTCATCTAGAAATTCACCTAATGGCAAAGTAGTATCACGCACAGAAGTAGTTTCATCATGCATAGCAGAAGTGGCATCATCAATAACATGCGACATATCAGAATTCATAGCAGTAGCAGGTTTAGGTGTCGCAAGCCTACTAATAACGGAAGGAGAATCTAGTGCAGAGCTAGATGGCAGTTCCTTACCTCCCCTCGTAGTTGAGGGCAAAATCTTGGTCTTAGCGTCTTTCAAGTTCTTCATAGTGATCAACAGATATAAATCCCAAGTGACTCAGAGAATAGAGCTATGCTCCCCGGCAACGGCGCCAGAAATTAGTCTTGATAACCCACAAGTATAGGGGATCGCAACAGCTTTCGAGGGTAGAGTATTCAACCCAAATTTATTGATTCGACACAAGGGGAGCCAAAGAATATTCTTGAGTATTAGCAGTTGAGTTGTCAATTCAACCTCACCTGGATAACATAGTATCTGCAGCAAAGTATTTAGTAGCAAAAGTGGTATGATAGTAATGGTAACAGTAGCAACAATAAAGATAAATGTTTTTGAGTTTTTGTAGTAGTTGTAACAGTAGCAACGGGAAAGTAAATAAGCGAAGAACAATATATGAAAAGCTCGTAGGCAATGGATCAGTGATGGATAATTATGCCGGATGCGATTCCTCATGCAATAGTTATAACATAGGGTGATATAGAACTAGCTCCAGTTCATCAATGTAATGTAGGCATGTATTCCGTAAATAGTCATACGTGCTTATGGAAAAGAACTTGCATGACATATTTTGTCCTACCCTCCCGTGGCAACGGGGTCCTAGTGGAAACTAAGGGATATCAAGGCCTCCTTTTAATAGAGAACCGGACCAAAGCATTAACACGTGGTGAATACATGAACTCCTCAAACTACGGTCATCATCGAGAAGTATCCCAATTATTGTCACTTCGGGTTGTCGGATCATAACACATAATAGGTGACTATAGACTTGCAAGATAGGATCAAGAACACACATATATTCATGAAAACATAATAGGTTCAGATCTGAAATCATGGCACTCGGGCCCTAGTGACAAGCATTAAGCATAGCAAAGTCATAGCAACATCAATCTCAGAACATAGTGGATACTAGGGATCAAACCCTAACAAAACTAACTTGATTACATGGTAAATCTCATCCAAACCATCACCATCCAGCAAGCCTATGATGGAATTACTCACGCACGGTGGTGAGCATCATGAAATTGGTGATGGAGGATGGTTGATGATGATGACGGCGATGAATCCCCCTCTCCGGAGCCCCAAACGGACTCTAGATTAGCCCTCCTGAGAGAGATTAGGACTTGGCGGCGGCTCCGTGTCGTAAAACACGATGAAACTTTCTCTCAGATTTTTTTTCTCCGCGAGACGGAAGATATAGAGTTGGAGTTGAGGTCGGTGGAAGTCCAGGGGGCCCACAAGATAGGGGGCACGCCCTATAGGGGGGGCGCCCCCCTGTCTCGTGGACAGGACCTGGGCCCCCTGGTGTATTTCTTTCGCCCAGAATTTCTTATTAATTCCAAGAAGTGCCTCTGTGGATTTGCAGGTCATTCCGAGAACTTTTCTTTCTACACATAAAACAACATCATGGCAGTTCTGCTGAAAACAGCGTCAGTCTGGGTTAGTTTCATTCAAATCATGCAAGTTAGAGTCCAAAACAAGGGCAAAAGTGTTTGGAAAAGTAGATACGTTGGAGACGTATCAGGCATCAGCGTTGGTGACGAGGCCATTGTCTTCAGTGTTGAAGATGGACTTGGCAACATGCGCAAAAGCTAGAGGCAGGCTTGCTACTCCAGAATCATATTCATCTTCAGACTCCACCTCTGCCTCCTCAGATGCAGACTCCTCCTCTAAATCCATCTCCTTGCCAACAAATGCACGAGCCTTGCTTGATGATCTCTTCTTGTGTGGTGAAGACTTCGACGAAGACTTGGAAGAAGACTTTGAGGATTTCTTCTTGTTGTTGTCATCGGAATCATATTCCTTGCTCTTCTTCTTCTTCTTTGTCTCATTGTCCCACTGTGGACACTCGGATATGTAGTGACCAGGTTTCTTGCACTTGTGGCAGGTTCTCTTCTTGTGATCATGAGAGGAAGCTGCATCATTCCTAGAGCTGGATCTTGAAGACTTTCTGAAGTATTTCTTCTTGGTGAACTTCTGGAACTTCTTCACTAGCATAGCAAGCTCCTTTCCAATATCTTCAGGATCCCCAGAACTGCAGTCAGATTCTTCTTCAGATGAGGAAACAACCTTTGCCTTCAAAGCGCGAGTACGGCCATAGTTGGGACCATAGATATCTCCTTTCTCAGATAGCTAGAACTCATGTGTGTTGAGCGTCCCAAGTATGTCAGACGGGTCGAGACTCTTGAAGTCAGGGCGCTCTTGAATCATCAGGGCCAGAGTGTCAAATGAGCTATCAAGTGATCTCAAAACTGTCTTGACGATTTCGTGCTTGGTGATCTCAATGGCGCCGAGTGCATGAAGCTCATTTGTGATATCAATGAGGCAATCAAATGTGAGCTGGACATTCTCATTGTCATTTCTCTTGAAGTAGTTGAAGAGATTGCGAAGAACATTGATCCTTGAATCTCTCTATGTTGAGACGCCTTCGTTGACCTTGGAAAGCCAGTCCGAGACTAGCTTCGCAGTTTCCAGAGCACTCATGACCATACTATCCTTTGGTCAGATGACCACATATGATCTTCTTCGCAGTGACACCTTCACCGACCTTGGGAACGCCATTCTTGATGACATACTAGAGGTCGACGTCAATGGCTTCAAGATGCATACGCATCTTATTCTTCCAGTAGGGGTAATCAGTGCCATCAAAGACAAAGCACGCAGCGGAGACTTTGATTATCCCTGCAGTCAACATAGCTAAACTCCAGGTGGTTAAACCGAATCACACAAAACAAGGGAGCACTAGGCTCTGATACCAATTGAAAGTGCTAGTATTCAACTAGAGGGGGGTGAATAGGCAATTTTTATGAAAGTCTTAAAAACACGAATGCTTTGAAGACAAACAATAGAAATGAACCTATTGATATGCAGCGGAAGGTAGACTACACTAGACAAATCATAGTCATGTAAGCAATGAAGTGAAAGCACGAAGACTATCAGCAGCTAGGTAGTAAAGATCAGGATGGAAGATAGTATGAAGCCAAACAGTAAACAGTCTTCACTCAGTGAAGTCAATCTGATCAGACAAATGGGCAATGACTTCACGAAGACAACCTATAAGTAAAGAGAGATGAAAGATGGAACCAGTTGCTTGCAGAGGACAGGGATTTGTTGGACCAGTTCCAGTTGCTGCGACAACTGTACGTCTGGTTAGGGAGGCTGAGATTCAACTCAGAAGACCGCGTCTTCACCTTATTCCCCTTGAGCTAAGAACATTTACTCCTCGCCCAATCACTCTGGCAAGTCTTCAAGGGAGACTTCCAAACCTTCACAGACTTGGTTCACCGGGAATCCACAATGACTCTTGTATGCTCAGAACGCGACGCCTAACCGGCTGGAGGATTCACAGTCCTCAAGTGTAATAAGTCTTCAGATCACGCGGACAGAAATACTTCAGTGATGCCTAACACTCTTTGGATCTAGGTGTTTTGGGCTTTGTCCTTGCAAGGATTACTCTCTCAAAGGCTTCTCAGGTGGGTTACTCTCAAAGGACAAAAGTCGTGCACTAACTCTGAGCAGCCACCAATTTATGGTGTAGGGGGTGGGCTATTTATAGCCAGGAGGCAACCCGACCTGATTTGTCTAAAATGACCCTGGGTCACTAAGGAACAGACACGTGTCCAACGGCCAGATTTCAAACACACGTGGTAGCTGGACTTGGGCTACAAGTAAAGCTGACTCATCCAGCTCTGGATAAGATTTGCTCTCATTGTCTTCGCTCGAAGACATAGGTTTTGGTTGAGCATCACTTCAGTCACTCTGACTTTGTTCACTTGGACCCCACTTAACAGTACGGTTGATCCTATGACTCAACAAGGAAGAAAAGGAAACTACAAAACAACTATGTCTTCGCACTCCATAGTCTGCATGCGATGTCTTCTCATGTCATAGTATTCAATGTGAATATCTTCACAGACCACCATTGTCTTCAATGTCTTCACACATTTTTAGGGGTCATCTCTGGTAGGTAAACCAAATCAATATGGGACTACTACCTGTGTTATCGTGCAATTCTCACAAACACATTAGTCCCACAACCAAGTTTGTCGTCAATACTCAAAAACCAACTAGGGTGGCACTATATGCACTTACAAGTTCGAGATGAACAATGTATGGGAATTGGTCAAGCGTCCTAATCCTCGCAAGCACAATATCATAGGCACCAAATGGATGTATCGCAACAAACAAGATGAGCATGGTCAAGTTGTCAGAAACAAGGCCCGTCTGGTTGCTCAAGGTTACACTCAAGTAGAAGGGATTGACTTCGATGAAACATTCACTCCTGTGGCTAGGCTTCAAGCCATTCACATACTGCTAGCCTATGCCAACCATCAAAACATTCTTCTGTACCAAATGGATGTGAAGAGTGCCTTTCTCAATGGCAAGATTGAAGAAGAAGTGTATGTTGCACAACCACTTGGCTTTGAAGATCCAAAACATCATGATATGGTATACAAGCTCAACAAGGCACTGTATGGCCTCAAACAAGCTCCTCGCGCTTGGTATGACACACTCAAAGACTTCCTGAAGAGCAAAGGCTTCAAACCTGGTTCTCTAGATCCTACACTCTTCAAGAAGACATATGACGGTGAACTGTTTGTGTGCCAAATCTATGTGGATGACATTATGTTCGGCTGCACCGACAAGAGATATAGTGATGAGTTTGGGCACATGATGCAAGAGCAATATCAGATGTCCATGATGGGTGAGCTGAAATTTTTCCTCGGTCTTCAAATCCGTCAGCAGAGCAACAACATCTTCATATCACAAGAAAAGTACCTCAAAGATTGCCTGAAGAAGTTTGGAATGCAAGACTGCAAAGGATACACGACGCCAATGCCAACCAAAAGTCATTTGGGCCCCAACAACAATGGTAAAGAGTTCGATCAAAAGGTATACCGCTCCATGATTGGTTCTTTACTATATTTATGTGCATCTAGGCCAGATATAATGCTTAGCATTTGCATGTGTGCCTGATTCCAAGTGGTACCAAAGGAATTGCATCACTTAGCAGTGAAGCTAATTCTTTATTATTTGGCTTACACCCCAACACTAGGATTATGGTATCCAAAGGGCTCAGAGTTTGATCTAGTTGGATTCTCAGATGCTGATTATGCTGGTGACAAGGTTGATCACAAGTCTACATCAGGCACATGTCACTTTCTTGGACAATCTCTTGTCTGTTGGTCTTCAAAGAAGCAGAACTATTTATCTCTCTCCACTGCTGAATCTGAATACATTGCTGCTGGATCTTGCTACGCTCAGCTTCTATGGATGAAGCAAACTCTCAAGGACTATGGTATCCATCTAAAGCATGTGCCACTCTATTGCGACAATGAAAGCGCCATCAAGATTGCCAACAACCCAGTTCAGCACTCAAAGACAAAACACATTCAGATCCGTCATCATTTTCTCAGAGATCATGTCATGAAGGAAGATATTGATATCATTCACATCAACACTAAAGAGCAATTGGCAGATATCTTCACAAAGCTCTTGGATGAGAAAAGATTTTGCAAGTTGTGATGTGAGCTAAATATCTTAGAATCCTCAAATGTCCTGTAATTAGACACACATCCTAACACTTATGCATGTTGATGACTTAGATGTGCAACACACGAAGTAACATATATCTTCAATCAATGAAGACATACACTCTAAGTGTGAATACATTAACGTGGAATTTGACTTTGGAGCACCACGATAATTGTGCGTCGTGTCTGGGTCTAATACTTCCTATACGGTGGATAACACCACCACCAAATTCTTATTGAAGCGTTTATTTTGGCTTCACGGTTGCATAGTCTTCGCATTT
This sequence comes from Triticum aestivum, assembly GCF_018294505.1. Classification (NCBI taxonomy): domain Eukaryota; kingdom Viridiplantae; phylum Streptophyta; class Magnoliopsida; order Poales; family Poaceae; genus Triticum; species Triticum aestivum. The sequence goes on along the minus strand of NC_057804.1, from coordinate 480,494,672 downwards.
GGTTTGTCTTCAACATTGATTTAACTTCATGGTTTATCTTCGCAATGTTGAGTTAGTATATATATATATATATATATATATATATATATATATATATATATATATATATATATAGCATTCACTTATAGTTATGTCTTCATACTTGAATCTTTATTGATCTAAGTGAATGTGATCGGACCCTAACCTCCTCTGTGCTTCTTCCTCAAATTCTATCTATCCAAATCATATGCACTCTATTGAAACTTGTCGATTGTCTTCTCTGAGTCCTTGTCAGCAGAAGACAAAGCGACAAACATTTAAATCTGCTTTCAATGTTGTATCCTTAGTGCCTGAATACTGGAGAAGCCGGAACAACCACCCGACAATCTAGGCATGCGTGGGAACATGGAACAACTTTCAATGAGTTGCATGCATGCCACGTGTCCCTCAGATGTGAACCGCCAGGGGCACTTGTGTAATTGCGCTGCACCGCCCTCCTCCTTCCTATAAATACTCTTCCCTCGTGGTCAATATTTGTTCTTTCACCTTGCCACCTCGCCCAAACCCTAGCGCCTCTGCTAGCTCGCGTCGATGCTAGAGACGAAGCGCTTAGCTGCCGCGACTTCTTCGATGCCATCCTCACACCGGCTGCGGACTTCATCCTCTCCGTCGCTGTCGTAGGTGTCTTCTTCCGCCAAGTTAGGGCGCGGGAGATTGAACTGCTCGGCCTCCCTCTCTACCTCGTCTAGTAGTTCATCATGGGTAATTAAAACTCACTTTTTACTGTCTTTTTTATCTATCAAATCCATCCACTTCAACCAAAAGTGGTTTCTTCACTTCCAAATCTGGATCTATCTTCATTTGTGTCTCATATTATACCAAGTATGTTCACTTATGCTTCATAACTAGTTAGATTCCTCACTTGTACTTATTCATGGATTCGTACAACTCTGGAACCAACTCTCTTCAAATAAGTGAATGTCTTCGCACTATGAGGTCAATATCTTCTAAACTGATTTATCTTCAAAATCTTCTGAGAATGCATATGACCTCTTCCCCTTCCCTCGCATCTCTAATGCTGTCACAGGTACATGTCTGTGGGAGAATCCCTTGGTTCTCATAATCTACATTCATTTGCAAAATACTTACAATGTCACATCGAATCTCCTGAAGCCAGTTCTTGTCTGACCAGCAGACGGAAGCCTTTCACTGTTTTGAAGCCAATCAGTCTAAACGTTATGGCTTCAGAAAAGTCTGCACGGAAAGGTGGCAGGCAACACCGTGGCAACACTGCACTTGATTTGCCTGAAAATCTGTATGATCTATACAAGTCTGGCCCAGAGGAAAGTTACACCCTGCGCAGGAACCGGATTCAGTGGATTAGAAGATATTGGGCAGAGCAATGGTTCAAATACAGGTTTGTAACACCTGAATATGCTGAAAAGAATGCCATCAAGTGCTCGTTGGGCGACTGTCTGTACCGCGGCCTAGTGCCAAAGAGAAAGGCTGAAGCTATTGAACAAGGGTTCTATCCCTGTATGGCCAGAGGACCATAGCCTGAGAATGCCGACCCATATTCTCTCTTATGCTGTCGTGAAGAGAATCTTTTCAAGCGCACCTATCAGTTTGCAAAAGATTCAGCTGTCAAGAACCAAAAGGAGTTTGGCCTCAACTTCAACACTGGCCCCTCCGCTCCAAGACCAGATGGGACCCATGAAGCAAATGATAACAGAATTGGCCCCTTCGCCAATTTTGACGGGCTTCTGTCTCATATTGCTGCCCAAAGAGCTGATGTGGCGTAATATACTGAAGAAGCCGATTCTGATGATGCTCCCTCACCACCAAAGGAGAAAAAGAAAAAGTCAAAAGCTTCAAAGCCTTCTGCTACACCAAAAGCTTCAACCAGGAAGCAACTGAATACTGCACCGCCTGAATCCAGTGTGCAGTCTGAAGATTTATCTCGTGTGTCCAAGAGGACCAAGAAGCCATTGCCCAAGAAGGCCACTGGGCAACCCCTCACTCCTTTTGCTATTCTGCACAACGAGGATGACACCATTGATCTGTCCAGCGATGAAGATCTTGGTGATGATGCCCTGGAGAGGCTAATCAAGAGCAAGTAAGAGGCAAAAATCTTCAACGATCTGCCCCTCTTTGATGTCGACATTCTTAACAACTTCATTGATGAGTGGTTCGGCGACCAGAGCATTAGCATTGATGATCTTCAGCTTCCGGTGGACATCAGCATCACATCCCACAGAGCCATTGCTAACGAGTGGGCCTTGGCTCAGAAGATTGTTGAGCTCAAGAGCAAAATTGACTATGAGAAGGCTCACTTCAAGAAGAACATGGCCAAGCTTAGCGTGGCAGATGTTCAAATTTTCAAGAAGATGCTGCATGACCTCAAGGAAGAGTTTCACAAGAATCGCAATGAGGCCAAAGTCTCACGAGAGCGCATGAAGTACTTCGCACAGAAATGTGTTCAAGCTCACAATGAAGCTGAGAAGCGCAAAGCTCTTGGGCGCCCTGGCATCGATACCAAGATGGCTGCCAAACAAAAGAAGTCTGATGTGACACAAACTGAAGCACCACGGCAGGAAGCACCTAGCATTGTCTTCCCTGCCAGCATGATAGGCTCGAAGCCTAAGGCCACCTCGGCAGCTTCAGAGCTCAAGAAGACAAGGGCAGCTGAAGCCGAAGCCAAGAAGCGCAAGCAGAAGGATGCATCTGATGATGCCCCTTCCAAGAAAAAGTTGAAGACTAAGGGATCTAAGTCTTCAAAGGAAGAGCATGCTGCGGCCTCTCAGCCTCTCATTGTTGAACCCATCTTTGTCGCTCTTCCAGCTACCACCAACCAAGATCGACGTATTGTGATACACCAGCCTGCTTCCACAAAGGCTCATGAAGATGAAGAAGTTCTAGTTGTTGACCCCATCACAGCAGAAGACATTGGTCATGAAGACAATGTAGTTGATGATGAAGTCCTTCCTCAGCTCGAGCACCAGTTGGTATCATCGCCTGCTCCAACAAGCAGTGAATGCATTAGCATTGGTCGTCCATTGACGCTAATTTCTCAAGATGACTCCTGGGATGAGCATCCACAGGAAGACATCCATGTTGAAGATGAGACACCCCATACTCCACCAGCTCAAGTTACAAATAACTTGATGACGACAACTACATGGAGACCACCCCATCTCCAAAGGCGTCACCACTGTTTCACAGGCTTCGCAAAGGTCCCAAGCCATCTGTCTCCATGTCCACCATCCCAGAAGAAGATTCACAACAATCCAGCTCTATGGTACGTCAAGTGTTCCCTGAAGAGAATCCTTCTGCTACGGTTCAAGCGTCTGAAGCTAAAGCTGTTGAAGACATTCCAGCTGCATTATCCGAAGAAGAAGAAATAAGAGAAGAAAGATTTGCCACACCCCCTGCCACATACCAAGTCATTCTCGAGGAGAATGTGATTGTGCCAGACCCACCTGTTCTGCAACGAACGGAGGTTTAAAACGTTGAGGCTGCGACAAACACTGCTACTGCCGCCAGTGACATTGTCATGGCCAAAGACAATGTGGAGCCTGAAGCTAATGTGGTGCCTGAAGCCACTGTGAATGCTGAAGCCCCTATACCACCACCAAGGCCTCACACAATTGAACAGGCCTACGATCACGGCCAGCTTGTCACAGTGAGATGGCCCATTTTGGTTCCTCCCACAGCTCCCGGACCACAATATGACTATCATGTGGAACAGCGACCACATGTTCAGAAGCCAAAGCCGAGGCTGCCAAGGCTTCCAGGTGATGCTACATCGCCAGGATCTTTTAGCGTGAACAGCTTCAGAGCACACAATACCTGCTTTGACAGTGACAAGAACCCATACTAGAAGCCAAAGATATCTTTCGATTGATTTTGGAGCCATCAACAGCGCAACTCTACTCTTGTATCCTCTACAATCAAGAGTGAATCTTTCCTCACATGAGTCTTGACTGTGAAGCTGTTGCTGGGCTGCTGTGTCTTGAAGAAGCTCTGGACTGCTTTCGGGATGCTGGTCTTCTGCAATTTTTCATTGCCAAAGAACACTGGAATGAAGAGCTTCTACTGCAGTTCTATGCTACTCTTCACATTTGTGGCTACAACAGGGATCTGAAGACATGGATCCTTGAGTGGATGACAGGTGATGTGCACCATGAAGCCAAAGCTCAAGACATCATCGAGCTTACCTCCCTGCCCACTCCAGGTAAATTGTATGAGCCTGGTTGTCAGCTTCACAGAAATGAACTGCAGAGTATTTTTCAGATGCCTGAACCCGATATGAGTCAAATGCTCGGTATGATGAAGCCATTGCCTCAAGATGTTGAATATCCCAAGGAATTCTTTGTCAAGGACCTCGAGTACTTGCCACACACAGTCTATCATATACTGAGGCGTACTCTATGGACAATTAAGGGACATTCTTTCGAAGCCAAACTTGAAGGAACCATGAAGACTTTGGTGTTTTATATTGTCAATGGCATCAGATTCAACTCCCATGATTTTTTCATCAGATAACTTGCTGCATCTGGGATTGATCTATTTGGCTTGAAGTTTTATGCTCCATGGGTGATGCACCTGATCAAACTCCATTCTTCTATCGACTATCAACCCTCAGCATGCAATCATCTTGTCTTTCTGCCTGAGGTTGATCTGTCCGTTGAAGCCATCTACCCTGAGCCTGCCAAGGAGCCTCTATATCTTCATAATTTTGATCATCAAAGCTTCACGCAAACCATAGAAGGAATTCATGTTCCCAATGTTGCAACTCCTTCTTATCCTCTGGCTAGCAATGTGCGTATGCCCCATCGTGCCAACACCGAAGCCACTGCTAGTACAATTGCCCAAAGGCCTCGGAAGCATTCTCGTGTATTCAATGACCGAGAGCTGCTTGTGTCCTTACATCAGAAGGAGGACAAGCACCACAACTGGCTAAGGCGTCAGATGCAGAGTCTCTTGGTGGATGTCAATCGCATTCGAAACCTGGCCACCAAGAACTCATTTGTTGCCCATGAAACCTCTCGGCAGTCCTGGAAGAGCCTCACCCTACTATGTCCTAAAGACAATCTTCACGAAGATGGCTTCACTGAGGGCTTCAAGTTTGATTCCAGGCCTCCACAAAATGCAAGCTGGCGCCGCACTCCCTCACTTGAAGATTCTGAATATTCATCTCCGACTGCAACTGTTGTTGCGAACATCATCGATGAAGAAGAAGATGCCACTTCACCAACCCTGGCTGCACTGCATCTTGACACTGCATCAGGCCCTTCTACACCACCAAACTCCAATGTCGACCTTGCTCTAGCATCTGCTCCTTCTGGGAATGAGTAGATGCTTTATGTCTTCAAATGTTTTTGGTCATTACTAACAAAAGGGGGAGAAGCATATGAGTTGATACTCTTCAAGCGGGTCCTTATGGGTGGTTGCATTATTTTTGCCAAGTATTTACAACTCTCGTCTTTTGATACATTTGGTTCTTTGAGTTGTAACACTTAAACTTGATGGTCGTCTACTACTTTTTTCTGCTACTTTGTGATGCGATGATAAATTCCGCAAGAAGACCTTCCGTAGACGTCCATTTTTCATGATGCATATCATTATCTTCGTTATATCTTTATATGCATGATAAATTGTCTTCATAAGTTGAAGAGGATCTCCACAAGGTAAAACCTGCCATGTGCATTTGCATTCAAAAGCAAACTACTTATATGCACATCTTCAGGGGGAGCCTTTTGTCACTTACGAAGACAATGCCTTAATACTTAAACGTTCACATACTTTATCCCCGTTGAAAACTTCAACCAGTTTGTCATCAATCACCAAAAAGGGGGAGATTATAAGTGCATCTAGTGCCACCCCTAGTTGGTTTTGGAGTATTGACGACAAACTTGGTTGAGGGACTAATGTGTTTGTGAGAATTGCAAGATAACACATGTAGTAGTCCCATATTGATTTGGTTTACCTACCAGAGATGACCCCTAAAAATGTGTGAAGACATTGAAGACAATTGTGGTCTGTGAAGATTTTCACATTGAAGACTATGAATTGAGAAGGCATCGCATGAAGACTATGGAGTGAGGAGACATAGTTGTTTCGTAGTTTCCTTTTCTTCTTTGTTGAGTCATAGGAACCACCGTACTGTTAAGTGGGGTCCAAGTGAACAAAGTCAGAGTGACTGAGGTGATGCTCAACCAAATCCTATGTCTTCGAGCAAAGACAATGAGAGTAAATCTTATCCAGAGCTGTATGAATCAGATTTACTTGTAGCCCAAGTCAAGCTGCCGCCTGTGTTTGAAATCTGGCCGTTGGACACGTGTTAGTTTCTTAGTGACCCAGGGTTATTTTGGACAAATCAGGTCGGGTTGCCTCCTGGCTATAAATAGCCCACCCCCTACACCATAAATTGGTGGCTGCTCAGAGTTAGTGCACGGCTTTTGTCGTTTGAGAGCAACCCACCTCCGAAGCATTTGATAGAGAGATCCTTGCAAGGACAAAGCCCAAAACACCCAGAGCCCAAGAGTGGTAGGCATCACTGAAGTCTTTCTGTCTGCATGATCTGAAGACTTGTTACACTTGAGGACCGTGAATCCTCCAGCCGATTAGGCGTCACGTTCTGAGCATCCAAGAGTCATTGTGGATCGCCGGTGAACGAGGTATGTGAAGTTTTGGAAGTCTAACTTGAAGACTTACCAGAGTGATTGGGTGAGGACTAAGTGTCCTTAGCTCAAGGGGAATAAGGTGAAGATATGGTCTTCTTGAGTTGAATCTCAGCCTCCCTAACTAGACGTACAGTTGTCACAGCAACTGGAACTGGTCCAACAAATCCTTGTCCCCTCCAAGCAACTGGTTCTATCCTTCACCTCTCTTTACTTACAGTTTGTCTTCGTGAAGTCATTGCCTATTTGTCTGATCTGATTGACTTCACTAAGTGAAGTCTATTTATTGTTTGGCTTCATACTATCTTCCATCATGATCCATTCTACCTAGCTGGTGATAGTCTCCGTGCTTTCACTACATTACTTACTTGACTATGGCTTGTCTAGTGTAGTCTACCTTCCGCAGCATATCAATAGGTCCATTTCTACTGTTTGTCTTCAATGCCCCCGTGTTTTGAAGACTTCCATAAAAATTGCCTATTCACCGCCCCTCTAGTTGAATACTAGCACTTTCAAACTGCACACTTCTTTAGAGACTTCTATTATTCAGAATCCTCAGCTGAAGAAAATGGCAGAGGAAAAACGTCCACAGAAGGGAGGCAAGATGCCTGAGACAAACACAGCTTTCGAAATCCCTGAAGACATCTATGCAGATTACTGCACTCTTGACGAGGCCACTCATGGCAAGGAGAATAAAAACCAGCGCAAAGTGCACATTCAGCGGATTGAAAGAAGATGGGCACGGGAATGGAGGGATTACCTATATGTATCTCCCAAATACATGTAGAAATTCACCGTAAATCCTCCATGCCCAAGACCTCCACTAGCACCAGGCCAAGAAGCCGATCCCTCTAGCATCAGAAGAGGTGAGGAATTTCCTAAAGAATGGGCCAAGCACCAAAGGAAATTGGCTAAAGTAGCAAAGGAGATAGTGAAGAAATTCAATGAAGATTCTGCTGCCGAAACATCAGCAAGTCAGCTTAAAAAGGCTATGAAAAAGAAATCTGCAATGAAACCAACTTCCTCTGCAATTCCCTCACAATCCAGCTCGTCAAAACACTCAGGGTCTGCTGCTCAAGCAAATCCCTCAGCTGCACCTTCAAAGTCCTCAGCACCAGTGCATCTTGCCATGTGCCAACGGACGACAGGTTTTTCAATTGCTTCAGGAGCTTCAGCAAGTTCCTCAGCACAGCCGTAGCTGCTGAAGAAAAAGGTCACTGCTGGACGCGGCACAAGGCCAAGTCCTCACAAGAAGCAGGTCGCCTTTGAAGTTTCATCGTCTGAAGACGAAGCTGATGATGAAGAGCTAGCTCAAATCATCAGAGACAGACAAAGTCGGGCCGCTAGTGCCAAAGGCAGTGCTGTGTCGCTCCTGCTGGATCCCAAAAAGATCCTTGACTACATCGATCTTTGGCACAAAGATCCCAACACACCCCTTCCTGATCTGAACCTCACACCCGGCCAAAGTCACATGTTGACTGCTTTCATCGTTGAAGAAAAATGGAAGTTTGAGAAGGCCAGATCAGTGACGAAAGCTCAGTACAAAAAGGAGCATTATTTGAAGAAGAATGTGCTGAAAATGATGACTGAAGAACTTGTGACTATACAGTCAGAAATCAAAGCTCTCAGTGATGAATTTGACGCCTACAAAGCTGATTGGCTAGGAGACAAAGTCAGATTCGTCAAACTGGCTAAAGGCCTCAAACCCAATGTTGCTACTGAAGCGCAACAAGAAGTTCCTCAGGGTGAAGCATCTGGTCAGCCCATTGAAGAACATGCCAGCACTACTGATGAAAATTAAGCTCCTGAAGAAACTGGAAGTACCAGGGTTGCTGATGATATTCCAGCTCCTGATGAACCTGTCAGGGCAACCACTAGTGTTGCGCCTGAAGAACAAGACAGGCCAGCTGAAGCATCTGACGTTGTGCCTGAAGAATCTGAACAAGTCAGGACAACTGCATCAGTTGTGCCTGAAGAAACTGCACCAAATTCTTGTGCTCCTCCTGCACCAACCCCAAGTCCTATCCTTCCTTCACTATAGGAATCAGCTACTTTGCCGTCTGCCACGGCGGACGGCAAAGGTCTTTGCCGTCCGCCGCGGACGGCAAAAGGCTCCGACAACGTAAGGTCCGGCAAACAGCTACTTTGCCGTCCGCTTTACCCGGCTGACGGCAAAGGGGCCTTTGCCATCAGCAGCAGACGGCAAATAAAGCAGATGGCAAATATTCCGTTGTTAGTCCATTAGGTGTCTAACGGCAGGCCTTTGCCGTCCGCCGCTGGCGGCAAAATTATTTACTCTTTGCCGTCTGCCACTGTAGGCAAACTGACCAAATGGGTCAGCTGCCAGGAAGCACAGTTGGCTGCCATGTGGCTTCTTTGCCATCCGCGGCTGACGGCAAAGAGCCCAATGCCGTCGGTGGCAGACGGCAAAGAGCATGTATATTGGCTCTTTTTTGCTGTTTTTTTAATCCAACAATTTTCATAGCAAATATATATGACATATATAGATATAGTTCATAGGGCTATTTAACAGCACACATATCACATATGGAGCACATAATTAAGTTTCATCCATTCATACATAAGCAAGTTCCATCAAGTTCCATCCATACACATTGTTCCATCATAGCAAGTTCCATCAAGATCCATCCATATACATATTACAATGCAAGGTTTCATCAAGATAGCAAGTTCCATCATAGAAAGCTAGATACAATGCAAAGTTTCATCAAAGAAAAAAAAAGCACTCCATCATAGCAAGCTAGCTTCCATGAAGTGAATGAAATCTGCAAAATGGCAAATAAGAAAGTTAGAAATAGGTGACTAGAAGAAGAAGACTAGAACAAGAAGTATATGTCATTTATGAGCTAACTTAGTTGAAATGGGTCGTTTATGAGCTAACTTAGTTGAAATGGGTCGTTTATGAGCTAACTAAGGTGAAATGGGTCGTTTTTGAGCTAACTAAGTTGAAATGGATCGTTTTTTAGCTAACTTAGGTGAAATGGATCATTTATGAGCTAACTTAGTTGAAATGGGTCGTTTATGAGCTAAGTAAGGTGAAATGGATCATTTTTAGCTAACTAAGGTGAAATGGATCGTCTTTTAGCTAACTAAGGTGAAATGGATCGTTTTTGAGCTAACTTAGGTGAAATGGATCATTTATGAGCTAACTTAGTTGAAATGGGTCGTTTATGAGCTAACTAAGGTGAAATGGATCGTTTTTGAGCTAATTAAGGTGAAATGGATCGTTTTTGAGCTAACTTGGTGAAACGGATCATTTAAGAGCTGATTTAGGTGAAATGGATCTTTTTTAGCTAACTTAGGTGAAATGGATCGTTTATGAGCTAACTTAGTTGAAATGGATCGTTTATGAGCTAACTTAGTAAAAAGCATCATTTTAGAGCTAACCTAGGTGTGATGTGTCAATTTGGAGCTAACCTAGGTAAGATGGGTCATTTTGGAGCTAACCTAGGTGAAATGGGTCATTTTAAAGCTAACGTAGGTAAAATGGATCATTTAGGAGCTAATCTAGGTAAAATGAGTCATTTTAGAGCTAACCTGGATAAACTGGATCATTTATAAGCTAACTAAGGTAAAAATGGGTCATTTTAGTGCTAACTTAGGTAAAATGGATCGTTTATGAGCTAACTAAGCTAATTATGCAATTTTTGACATAAGTAAGCTAAGTACAAATCATTTTAGAGCTAACTTAGCTAAAATGGATGGTTTTGGAGGTGACTGAGCTTATTAAGTCATTTTGGAGGAAAAGAAGCTAACTCTAGGTCATTATGGTAAGCATATTGGAAAAAATAAAGCTAAGTCTAGGTCTTTATGCATTTGTTAAGCAAAACACTAGAGACACTTACCGTGATCATGGAGGTGTAGTAGCGGGGTGGCTCGTGCCGGTAGCTGGAGAAGGATCGTGCGATGATTGTCTGGAGTTACGCTGCACCAAAGATCATTTCCAATGTCTCGTTAGCATGATGACACTCAAATGTTAATACTAGCAAGTAATGTCCATTCAAATTAAACTCACCGTGGTCCTGGTCCCAGGAGCAATCACTGGCATTGACGGAGCGGTCTGACCAGACTTCTCGCACACAGACTGCACATTTGGTTTTGACGACTCAGTCATACTAGTTAGTAATGAGACAAACACTACATGAATGTTTTGGCTAATGTGTAGAAAAAACTTACCACAAGGAGCTCGTACATGGCCCTTGCCTGCATGTCATTCAGTGCCCTCTCCTCCTCCAACATCTTTGTCGTCCTCTCCTCCAACTCCCGCTGCCTCTCCGCCGCCTCCGCCAAAAGTTTCTCCGTTCTATCTCTCTCACTCTGTATAGCAGCCTGCAACACCACTCCTCGTTACCATTTGTAATCATTGATGGAAGCGCACACAATCTAATGGAGAAAGATAGCTGAGTACGTATAACTAACCTTGAAGGCGAGTTGGACTGGCCGTTCACGAGGCCTTATCTCAAGAGCGGAGCTCGACTGACACGCCTTGATCTCCGGGAGAGTGCTAGGACAACGGATAAGTCCATCTCCCATGGCTATGGAGCCATGGGACCTCCCACCACCAGATATCATCAGCAGCTCTGTGTCAATGGGACCTTGGCTCGGGTTAAAGTCCTCCCCTTTCCTCGCCTTTCCCTCATCTCTATAACTCACGAGCTTGTCGTGGGAGGAGATGTTGGTGAAGTTTTTTGGATCATCGAGGTCAGACGCAGAGAATGCCTTGACTTTCTTGTAAGAGCTAGTGTGGGCCATGGCATATAGGTCGTACACCTCTGGCACCTTATCCGCCTTATTGTAGCGTGTCTGAAAGAGAGAAACAAAGTAAATTAGTAATTAAAGGGCTGAAGCTAGCATGATAAACGAATTGCATGAATCATGAAGCAAACCACATACATAGTTCCGCCCGTACTGATATAAGTTGGAGCTGCCTTGATGGTGTGGCACACCTTCCATTTGGGCACGTTTGTCCTTGGCCTTGTTGTGGAGGGCTAGCCATTCTTTTGAGCACCACTCATTGACCAACACCTCCCAACAATCCATCCGATCCGCATACCATCTTGGAGGGGCCTAAGTTAGGAAATAGAAACTTGAGCGCTACGGCTATGAATTACTAAATGAAGGAAGTAAAGTACAAGGCCTTAAGAATTACCTTCATGTACTCCTCCTTACTCAAGAACTTATCACGGCACGCCGGCTTGGTCTTCTTGATACCACGCGAGGCGTAGTAGTCTCGAACAGGCTGCACTCGAGCCTCGCATCGTAAGTTCTGTAGTAGGCGCTTGCAGACGTTATCGATAACATTTGCCGCCTCCTCCTCGTACCCCTCCTCACACTTGTAGAATGTCTGCAATCAAATGAGACAATATTGATTAGTACAATTAATAACTAGCTAGTTGAAGATTTTTAATTGTGTAAAGGAGAAATTACCCAAAACTTTCTAATCACCACGTCTGCCCTCGTCTTGCACAAGACACCGTCGATAGTCTCACCCGGCGGGCCGAGGCAGACAAGTAGTGCTCCCAACTCAATCCAAGCTCTGGAAGCTGACCCTTACCAGGCAACGTGACAAACCCCGGGAAGTTTTGCCGACAAAGAACTCCAAGGACGGAGTTGGGCCGGCAGACACTATGATGGTGGTCCCAACCCCTGTAGCATGACAAGGCCAACACATTGTATATTTGAAGAAATGTGAATGCAGAAGGGTACAAAAAGATTAAATGCACTTACCTCTCCCCATCAGGGAAAATCAACCACCTCTGCTCGCGGGTCGCCGGCACGTCCGGGAGCCGTGTACAACCACGCCGGTAGATGGTGCCCCCCTCCTCCTCAAAATCAGTCGTGTCCCCGCCATCATCAGCATGGCCACTCGGCCCCTTAGGCTGATCCAGCCAGGTACCCCATCCAGACGTGTGTTCCTCTGGGGTCGCGTGGGTCGAACTCTCGTGGCCCGAAGGCCCGTCAACCCGAGGCTCGTGGGTCGAAGGCCCGTGGATCGAAGGCTCGTGGACCGGAGTCTGTGTAGCCTCCTCCTCAGACGAGTCCACCCTAGCAGTCACGTGCTCGGGTGAAACAGCTGGGGGTGGCGGCGAGGAAGGCGCCTTGGCAGTCACCCTACCTCCTCTCCCGCGACCACGTGCTCCAGCTCCTCTCTTCCTCTTACCTCATCCCCTGCTCGGCACCGCGGTCGACGAAGAAGGGCCCGGCGGTGTTGCCATACTGTCCAGCAATGGTCAGCGGAGAGGTGCGTGTGAAATAGAAGACCTTGCACCACGCGCCAACGAAGAAGGGTCCTCCAAGCGCTCCCGACCAGCGCCCACCATCTTTCAACACCTGCCATGACATAAAAAAATACCGACATGAATAAACGAAATTAGTACAACATAAAAAAAATACCGACATGAATAATAATATGTATATCACTTAAGTGTATCATCATCAAGTACAACATACAAAAATACCGGCGGTGTCGGGGTCGGGGTGTCGGGGTCAGGGGGTCGTGTCGGGGTCGGGGTGTCGTGTCGGGGTCGGGGGGTCGGGTGTCGGGGTGTCTGGGTGTCGTGTCGGGCTCGCGGTGCTGTTTCTTTTTGTTTCTTCTTTTCTTCTTCTTCTACTTCGTCTACTTCTTTTCTTCTTCTTCTTTTTTCATCTTATCATCAAGTACAACATACAGAAATACCGGCAGTGTCGGGGTCGGGGTGTCGGGGTCAGGGGGTCGGGGGTCGGGGTGTCGTGTCGGGGTCGGGGTGTCGTGTCGGGGTCGGGGGGTCGGGTGTCGGGGTGTCTAGGTGTCGTGTCGGGGTCGGGGTGCTGTTTCTTTTCATTTCTTCTTTTCTTCTTCTTCTACTTATTCTACTTCTTTTCTTCTTCTTCTTTTTTCATCTTTTTTCTACTTCTTTTCTTTTCTTCCTTTCTTCTTCTTCTACTTCTTTTCTTTTTTTCATTTTTCATCTTTTTCTACTTCTTTTCTTTTCTTCTTGTTCTACTTCTTCTACTACTTCTACTTCTTCTACTTCTTCTAATTCTTTTCTTACACTAACACTAACACAATCTAGCACTAACAATTAAACAGCAAAAAAATGAAAAAATAGAAAAAAGAAGAAGTAGTAGTCCCTCACCGGAGCAATGGGACGATCGGGGTGCTGTTTCTTTTCGTTTCTTCTTTTCTTCTTCTTCTACTTCATTTCTTCTTCTTCTTTTTTCATCTATTTTCAACTTCTTTTCTTTTCTTCTTTTCTTCTTCTTCTACTTCTTTTCTTTTTTTCTTTTTTCATCTTTTTTCTACTTCTATTCTTTTCTTCTTGTTCTACTTCTTCTACTACTTCTACTTCTTCTAATTGTTTTCTAACACTAACACTAACACAATCTAGCACTAACAATTAGACAGCAAAAAAATGAAAAAACATAAGAAAAAAATAGTCCCTCACCGGAGCAATGGGACGATCGGCGGGGGCGGTGGCCCTAGGGGGGGTGGGGGCACCGGGCGGCGGGGGCGGCACCGGGTGGCGTGGGGCGGTGACAGGCGGCATGGGGGGGGGGGCGCCGGGCGGCGGGTGGCGGGGTGACGGGGCGTCGGCGGGTGGGGTGGGGGCGGAGGGGTGGTGGGGCGACGGGGCAAGCGGGGGCGGCGCTGGGCGGCGGGTGGCGGAGGGGTGGTGGGGCGACGGGGTGTCGACGGGCGGGGTGGGGGCGGAGGGGTGGTGGGGCAACGGGCCAAGCGGGTGCTGGGGCGGGGGTGGCACCGGGTGGCGGGGCGGGGGCGGCGGCGAGGGGTGGGGGCGGTGCCGGGCGGCGGGGGCGACGGTGGGTGGGGATAGCTGGGCGTCGGGGAGGAGAGAGTGAGAGAACATAGAGTAACGGGTGGGGGGTGGCGGCCGTTAGTTACCCTGTTCTTTGCCGTCCGCCGATTCTTTGTCGTCCATCTTTATATCTCTTTGTCGTCTGCTAGCGGACGACAAAGAGGTGGGCCGTTAAGTTTTTTCTGAATGTGCGGGGGGTGGGGGCCACCACTCTCTTTGCCGTCAGCCAGCTGATAGCAAAGACTCTTTGCCGTCAGCTGGCGGACGGCAAAAAATCGGCCGATGTCTTTGCCGTCCGTCGATTCTTTGCCGTTTGCTTTTCGGTAGCTGATGGCAAAGAGCTTCTTTGCCGTCCGCTAGAGGACGGCAAAGAGCTGGCAGATGGCAAAGTAGCTAATTCCAGTAGTGCTTCTGCATCAGAAGCAAAGAAAACCAAGGCTGCAGAGCGAGCAGCTAAGAAAAGGAAAGCATCTGCTACTTCAGAGTCTTCATAACCAAAAAAGATGAATACTTTGACGAGCTCATTTGAAAATCATATAGATGCTATTCCTGTTTCAAGCATGCCATCAAAGGAGATTGTTCCCTTTGGTGAGGATTATGAAATTCCTGATGACTCAGATGAGGATGATCCTTCTGCTGCTTCGACGGAGCAGTTGAATGAAGAAATTGAAGCTGCCCATGTAATTTCAACTCCACTGGTATCATCGCCCATGCCTCAGTTCACAGCTGAAGAGGCAGGCGTTGAGGAAATTGATGAAGATGATGAAGACATGGATATTGGGTGTTCCACTCCTATCATGAATGATGACTTCTGGGAAAGTCATCACCCCAATTCACCACTATTCACTCCTCTACAACAAATTCCTCAGTCCCCGGTTCAGACAGAACAAATTCATATGGGCTCTGAAGAACATCAAGCTTCACTTCACTCCATCCCCAAAGAAATTCCAGCCACTAGTGCTGATGAAATTGAAAAGAAGACTGCAGAAGAAACTGCTCCAGGGATTCCTCAGCCTATTGTTCCAGAGGCTATGCTTGAAGTGTCTATGAAGACTTCAACTATAAATCTTTAGCCCAAGCCACAGGATCCTCTCTCCAAGAAACAAACGTTCAAGGCTGGTGACTTCTTTGTTGAGCACCAGTTCTTCTCTGACTTCAATCCTTATGACGTTGCTCGTCTTTGCCGCAAGCGCTTCTGGACTGCCTCACAGATGAATTTTTATTCATCTCTGCTCTTTGACAAGGAAAAAGTGTCTGACCATGAGCATCTTCCTCATGTGGACATGGAGTCACTTGCGTGCTTTACTCCAGTCCTCAATGTTCTTCACGATGCAGGGCTGCTCAACTTTTGCGTCGACATCTGTCACTGGAATGAAGAGCTAATTCTTCAATTCTATGCCACTCTGCATTTGGCAGGCAATGTTGACGATGTCAATTCATGGGTCTTGGATTGGATGACTGATAATACGCATCACAAAGCTCCAGCCTCTGAATTGCTTCATGCCGTCCCAGTCAGTCCACCCCTTGAAGGAGCCCTGAAGCTTTATGAGGAACCTGAACTCTCAAACCATCTGATGCAAGTGCTAATGAAGCCTTTGAGGGCTGGCCAAGCGCCAAGGACAAATTTCCTCGTTAAGGAATTGATGTATGTGCCAAGGACGGTCTACCGCATCTTGGCCAAAACCCTCAATCCGATCAAGGGCCACAACTCTGAAGAAGAAGAGGTTGTTGCCATCATGAAGAATCTGTTGTTTAACATCATGCATGGTATCCCAATCAACTATCATGATTTCTTCATGAGGACTTCGGCCAATGTTGCTTTATCACCATTTGAATTGAAGCCTTACGCTCCCTGGATCATGAAATTCATCCGATCAAGGACTTCAATTCACTACAAGGCTGATTTTCAAAATCATCTCAGCTATTTGCCCCCAATCAAAGTCCTCAAAAGGACTATTTCCTCAGCTGATGAGAAGGGCAAGGCTGCAGTGATTGATGAAGACACTCGTCCTTTAGACGGACAGTTTAGAAAGGCAGCATCCTACTCCACCAATGATGACTCTGCCACACATGATACTGCTGCAAATGCTTCAAAGCATACTCCTCAGGCAACAGCTCCGCATGTGATGACAGATCGTGAGCTACTTCTAAGTCTTCATCAAAAGTTTGATAGAAATCACAAGTGGGTCAAACGCCAGTTTGGTGCAATTCTTCAGAACATGACTGTCACTCAAAACTCTGTGAAGAAGAATCACTATTACCTACATCAAGTTTTGACCGCACCTGGGCTATTCTCTCACATATCTTCACTGATGATGAACTCAAGGAGATGGACTTCCAACAGGACTTTGACTGGTCTCAGCCACCTTTGAATAAATTCAAGAAGGTCAAAGTTCCTCAGCTGGTCGTCAGCTCATATTCTTCATCGGGCGAGATGGATGAAGCTGAAGAATTGGACGACACTGCAACAGGCTCTATTACAACGGACGACCCCAACAACGATGGTGCTCCTCCATCGACATCATGAAGAAATTCTTCAGGGGCGTTAGTCCTCACTTTTCGTCCCTTTTGGTCATTTGATGACAAAGGGGGAGAAATTTGAGTTAGTCTTCAAGCGGGTTTCTTTATATGGGCGTTTTTTGTTAAGATTGCAATTCTCGCTCTTCTGAAGTGTTTGTTGGATCAAGTTGTGAACTTAAGTCTGATGGTGACCTGATACTTTTGCTCTGTTTTTCTACATGCTATTTCCTCATATATGTTAATGCACGCATACTGAATTATGTCAGTCGCCATATTTCATCATGCATTTCAAGTTCTTCATTCGATATGTTAAATGCGTGTATGAATTACAAGATATAGGGGGAGATCTCCATGATATTACTCTACAATGTGCATTGCTTTTTGAAAGCAAATTCCTCACATATGCACATCTTCAGGGGGAGTTCTTCTATATCTTGCAATCAAATTCCTCAATATTAAGCACTTTCAATTGATATGTTTATCCCCATTGAAAACTTAACCTATTTGTCATCAATCACAAAAAAGGGGGAGATTGTAAGTGCATCTAGTGCCCTTAGTGATTTTGGTGTATTAAAGACTTATAGGTTAAGAGACTAATATGTTTGTGAGTGAACACAGGCTCTATATGTCGATGAGGACTTTGATATTTACGATGAAAGTCAACCCCTAAAAATGTTGTCTTCGGCTGAAGACATTGGTCCTCCTGAAGATTTCAAAACTGAAGAAATTGGTGTGACCGTGAAGACTTGAATATTCATGCGAGGATTATTAAGCGTGAAGACTTTTATTTTCATAGTTTCATTTTCTCTTTCTTGAGTCATAGGAAACACCGTACTGTTAAAGGGGGTCGAGGTAATACTAAGGGAATTGATTTCCAAGTGATATCATGAAAGCTCAAGAACAGGGTCACCACAACAGAATTTTTTTGCAATAAATAAAGCACTAGAACAAAAACTAATTGGACCATTGGAGGAGTCACATACTGAAGAATAATCCCCCAAAGCATTTTTGTGAATGGAGCTTTGAGCAAGGAGATCAAAAATGGCAACAAAATGAGCAAGAACATGGGTTTGAGCTACGGGATGATTTTTTCTGGAGGAAGACGAAGTGGATGGATGCTGGAATAAGTGGAGGGGACCCATGTAGGGCCCACAAGACAGGGGTGTGCCCTCGTCCTTGTGGCTCATTGGTGCATCCCCCTCATGTGTTCTCAATGCCAGAAATTCTCAAATATTCTATAAAAAGTCATACTAAATTTTCAGGGCATTTGGAGAACTTTTATTTTCGGGGTATTTTTTATTGCATGGATAATTCAGAAAACAGACAAAAAAATACTATTTTTACTTTATTTAAACTAAATAACAAAAAGTAAAAGGTGGGTAAAGAAAGTTGTGCTTCCTAAATTCATGCATCTCATGCTCATCAAAAGGAATCCATTAACAAGGTTAATCAAGTCTTATTAACAAACTTCTTCCGAATGACATGAAACCAGAGAATTTTAGAATAACACTAGGTTAGCTCAACGGGGATATGCATGTACCCAAAAATAATAATATCATATTTCTTTTTGACTGTAGGCAGAGGGAATTCAAAACCTCCAATAGTAATAGTTGAAAATTTTCCAATAGAATTGATACTAAGAAGTTGAGGTTGTTTCTTCAGAAAGTGTACCATATGCTCATTACCATTAACATGAAAAGTGAAATTGCCCTTGTTGCAATCAATAATAGCCCCTACAGTATTCAGAAAGGATCTACCAAGGATGATTGACATACTGTCATCCTCGGGAATATCAAGAATAACAAAGTTCGTTAAGATAGTAAGTTTGCAACCACAACAGGCACATCCTTAGAAATACCTATGGGTATAGCAGTTGATTTATCAGCCATTTTCAAAGATATTTCAGTAGGTGTCAACCTACTCAATTCAAGTCTACGATATAAAGAGAAAGGCATAACACTAACACCGGCTCCAAGATCACATAAAGCAGTTTTAACATAGTTTCTTTTAGTGGAGCATGCTATAGTTGGTACTCCCGGGTCTCCTAGTTTCTTGGGCAAATTGAATGTATACCCTTAGTTGGGTCACCCTTGACTGATTTGCCCCTAATTTTGGAAAACACGCGGTCTTGCCCAGCTTTGATCGCTCCCCTTGCGTTTTTGCCCTTCCGGTACGTCTCCGTCCAGTTAGCGTCGTTTGACCGCAAACGACGCGTTACTTTGGACATTTTTGCCCCTATTGGTGCTATACCTGATACCCCTTCATCCTCAATGTGCTAGCACAAGCAAACAGAGGATAGCGAGAACACCGGCGAGGAAAAAGGAGTGGGAGGCAAGGCGTGGCGTGGTAGAGCAAGGAGCGGCGACGCATGGCGAGCTCGGGCTCTTCCATCTTCTCGCCGGTGTTCGGAGAGGTAAGTAAAACTCCGGTAACGCTTCTTCCTCCCCCCCCCCCAATGTGTTCTAGGGTTTGTGATAATTGGGGAAATTTTTGATTTAGGTTGAAGGGGTCGGGATTGTGGAGCATGTCTCCGAGTTCTATCTTCTAGATGAAAGTTATTGCGGATTGGAGCTTTTATCAAAGCATCGCTGCCCTGGTCATGGCCTTGTTCCTGCTCGGCGTGTTGCGTGGGGAGGAGCTAACACTGGCCGCCATTTTTTAGGGTGTCCTCTAGATGTAAGATCTTGTGAATTATACCATGTTAAAGATGTTGTTTATGCAATCTCTAATGTTTTGTTAATTTGATGTTCAAGCACTTACCACATGAGTGTCACTGGGTCATTTGGGTTGATCCTCCTCCTCCATTGCGTGTTGCCCTTGCTTTTGAAGAATTGCACGCAGAGCTAGAACAAAGTTGGATTAGAAGCCACAAAATGCAGAAGCAAAACATGGAGCTGTCAAAGAAAAATCTTGCTTTGAAGAAGACAGTGAGAGAGAGAGATGAGATGTTGCTAGTTCTTTCATTGTTGTTTGTAGGAATGTGTGTTGCTGTGTTTTTTGTGTTCTAGTTTCTAGCAGTTGTTGAAGAAAGTGTGTGTGAGAGAGATGTGTTGAATGTTGTTTATGATGCACTATTGTATGCTAAATTTGAAGATCATGATTCACTGATGATGCTTGTGACACTGTACCAAATACATATTTATTCCATATATAGTGCCAAATTCAGCAAATAGAGCAACACACACTAGCAAATAGAGCAACCAATTGTACCAAATAGATCACATATTTTACCAAACTGACATTGTACCAAATTCAACAAACTGACATTGTACCAAATTCAAGTAACTGACATTGTACCAAATAGAACAAACTGACATTGTACCAAATAGCAGTTGTTGAACAAACTGACTAGAACTTAAGTGCATAACAACAAGATAACATCACTGGCAAATATAACATAGCACTAGAACTTAAGTTTCTTGCTCCTGGTGTTCTTGGCTGGGTTTGGAGCTAGCATTGCCTTGCTTCTAGTGTTCTTGGCTGGGTTTGGAGGTTCAACTGCTGCTGCTGCTCTTTGTACACTGCTTTCTTGCTCCTGTTCCACAACTGTTTTCTACTTGACACACCTGGGAGTAGCTCCTCTTGTTGCTGCCCTTTTATAATTTTTCCTAGGGCTAAAACAAGTGGAAGCACATCACAATTTGAAAGATTTTATAAAGCAGTAAGATCAAAACATGTAAGAATTTGTAAGCCAAGATCTTATACCTGACTGCCCAACTAGATCCTGTAGATGCATCATGTGAGGGCTCCTTTGGTGGTGGCATCTGCTGCTGAAGAACATCAGGTGATTTCTCATCCTCCTCCTCCTCCTCTTGTATTTCTGCTTCTGCTGGTTCATTGGCTGTAGGATGATCATCTGCATTGTCTGCTCCCCAATGTTCATCTTCTCCAAAGGCTGGATCAATAGATTGTTTGCAGCCCTTGGCTTTGTGTCCACATCTCCCACACCTTTTGCACTTGTGCTTCCTAGGACCAAGGCCTTTTCCTTCAGTGCTACTTCTAATCCTTTGCTTTCTTGGTCTGCCTGGAGCTCTATGTTGAATATGAGCACACAATTTGAATCCAGGATCTATAATGTCCCACTGTTGCTTGCCTTCTAGAGCTGGGAGGTTCTCAAGATAAGTAGCTCTAAACATGTCAACTGAATAATATTTGTGCACATACTGATCTATCCCACTTGCTTCACCTCTTAGAGCAGTGATAAAGAAAAGTGCATCAGGAAATAACCAGTTGTGTCCATCTAGTGCACATGCTGCCACAAGTTGCCCTCTAAACCTACCAGTCAGTGCAGTAGCATCTACAGCTAGGTATGGCTTACACCCCTCCAGAAAACCTTTTTGACATGCTTTGAAGCACACAAACACCCTTCTAAAGCACTCCTTGTAGAACTTCTTGTTATTCATCTTGTACTCAAATGTGTGCTTCTCAATTTCCACAATACTGCCTGGTGATGACCTCTCTACTTCAGCTTTGAAAGTATATAACAGCTGAAAGCTATCACTATACTTTCCATACAGCTTGTCAAGTGCAATCTCTTTGCCATGGTAGCATCTGTCATATGGCACCTCCACACCATATTTCTCTAACAACTTGCTCTGAATTTCCTTTGTACCAATTCCTGGATTTGCTCTGATCCAAGCTATAGAAGCATCTGCTATCCATCTTCTTTTTGCAGCTCTCAATCTCTGAGATGTATTCACACTAGGACATGTATGCTAATATGGGTTGACTTTAATCTGAAACAAACCAAAAAAACAATGAGATTAGTACAGAAAATGCAATACCTGAAAATAAACTAAAATGCAATACCTGAAAATGCAATACCTGAAACAGTGTGCTCTTCCTCATTAAAGAGGCGTGCAATCTCCACTTGCATCTCTCATAAGCACATTTGACAGTAAACCTTGTTGGATCACTTTTTAGAGTAAGGAACTCAGTTTCAAACTTGATTGAGAAGCTTGAAACTGCATTTCTACAGTCAACTGCACTAGGGAAAACCACACCTTCATCAATACATGGATTTTCCCTATCATACATCTTTACAGGTATGTCCTCTTCTGCATCTTTAAAAACTCCCATCTCAACATCCTCTTGCTTCTCATCCTCATCTACATCAGAAAATTCTGCAGGAATGTACTCTATATCTGCTGCATCTCCTTTGTCGTTATTGTGCTGGACATATCCAGGATATAGAACCTCATCCTCCACACCATGTGCATCAGGCAATGCCTCCTCCACAACAGGATCAAGTGGCTTCTTTTGGTTTTCTTGGCTTTCATTGACACTTGCAGTTGCATAAGCACTTGGTGTTCTAGGACCACTTGGTGTTCTAGTGCTAGCCCTAGTTCTGGATGCAGATGGCCTAGAACTAGATGTGTTCACACATCTCTGACCTCTAGTTCTTTGTATAACTGTGATTTCCAAATTGCATGACATGGTTGTTGCATTACTTGCAAACATCAGACCTAACTCTGCATCACACTTCACAGGGACCCAACAAAGTTTGGAACTATCCCAATATCTGATCTCCACAGCATCAAACAATCCCCATGGATACTTGGCACAAATGGCAGCCCTAAAATTCGTATATGAACTAGTGATGTCCACAACTAAAGGAAAAGTAAATCCACAATCTTTTCCTTTTGTACCAGCAAAATATATAACAATGGTCTCCATTCGAACTGAAAGAAAGAACGTTGTAGTTGGATCCATCCTATGGGGGAACAATATCCAGTGACAAAACGCACAAACTTTAGACTAAACCCTAAATTACAAGCAAATCTCATGTGAAAAAACTGAGAAAATTAGGTTCGCTACTAACCCTGGGGGGATTTGTCGTGCAGATCCGCCCCCGCTTGTCGCTGTTGGTGCAGATCCGCCACCGCTTCTCGCCGTTGGTGCAGATCCGCCATAGGAGCTTCCCTTATCGTCGTTGGTGCCGCCATAGCCGCCTTCTCTGTGCTGGAGTGGAGGTGTGCTGTTCCTACCACCGCATCGGCCACCACCGACGCTTTCTCCACTCTCCCCCATCACCTTGCAATGGATCTGGCCGCCCGCGCAATGGATCTGGCTGCCCGCCGCTTAGCACCGCAATTTAGGGTTCGTCAGAGGGGAAAAGAGAGAGCAAGAGTGGGGAATGAAAGAGTGCGAGTGAGCATTGGGGCAAGCGGTGTCCAAAGTAATGCGTCGTTTGCGGTCAAACGGCGCTGACTGGACGGAGACGTGTCGGAAGGGCAAAAACGCAAGGGGAGCGGTCAAAGCTGGGCAAGACCGTGTGTTTTCCAAAATTAGGGGAAAATCAGTCGAGGGTGACCCAACTAACGGCACAGAAACAATTATCCCTAGTTTCTTTGGTATTCCACCCTTAATAGTATAATTAGCAAGCATGGTGGAAATATCAGCTTCTAGTATCTTTATTTTATTTGTAACAATATATTTCATATACTTAGCATAAGGAGGCATTTTAAGCATATCAGTCAAACGCATACATAAAAAGATAGGTCTAATCATTTTAGCAAAGTGCTCAAAATCCTCATCATCCTTTTTCTTGGATGGCTTAGGAGGAAAAGGCATGGGTTTCTGAACCCATGGTTCTCTTTCTTTACCGTGCTTCTTAGCAACAAAGTCTCTCTTATCATAACATTGACTCTTTGATTGTGGGTTATCAAGATCAACAACAGGTTCGATCTCTACATCATTATCATTACTAAGTTGAGCATCAACATGGTCATCATCATTAACATTATCACTAGGTTCATGTTCATCACCAGATTGTGTCTCAGCATCATAAATAGAAATATCATTGGGATTCTCAGGTGTGTCAATAACAGGATCACTAGAAGCATGCAAAGTCCTATCAGTGTTCTTTTTATTTTTATTAGAAGGACTAGGTGCATCAGTATTAATTCTCTGAGAATCTTGCTCAACTCTCTTAGGATGGCCCTCGGGATACAAAGGTTCCTAGGTCATTTTACCAGCTCTAGTCATAACCCTAACATCATTATCTTTGTTCTTATTATTTAACTCATTGAGCAATTCATCTTGTGCTTTAAGTACTTGTTCTACTTGAGTTGTGACCATGGAAGCATGTTTACTAATAAGCTTAAGCTCATTCTTAACTCTAGACATATAATCACTCATATAAAATTATCGGTAACAAATAGTTTTGTGATAAGATAATTCGTAATGGGTAACAAGTAACAAGTGTAACAAAGGTGCAGCAAGGTGTCCCAATCCTTTTTGTAGCAAAGGACAAGCATGGACGGACTCTTATATAAAGCAAAGTGCTCCCGAGGACACATGGGAATTACTTGTCAAGCTAGTTTTCATCATGCTCATATGATTCGCGTTCGTTACTTTGATAATTTGATATGTGGGTGGACCGATGCTTTGGTGTTGTCCTTGCTTGGACAAGTCCCCCACGTATGATTAACCCCCCCCCCCCCTCAAGCATCCGCAACTACGAAAGAAGAATTAAGATAAATATAACCATATCATGAAACATATGGATCCAAATCATCCCCTTACGAAGCAACGCATAAACTAGGTTTTAAGCTTCTGTCACTCTAGCGACCCATCATCTACTTATTACTTCCCAATGCCTTCCCCTAGGCCCAAACAATGGTGAAGTGTCATGTAGTCGACTTTCACATAACACCACTAGAGGAGAGACAACATACATCTCATCAAAATATCAAACGAATACCAAATTCACATGATTACTTATGACAAGACTTCTCCCATGTCCTCAGGAACAAACGTAACTACTCACAAAGCATATTCATGTTCATAATCAGAGGAGTATTAATTATCATTAAGGATCTGAACATATGATCTTCCACCGAATAAACCAACTAGCATCAACTACAAGGAGTAATCAACACTACTAGCAACCCACAGGTACCAATCTGAGGTTTTGAGACAAAGATCGGATACAAGAGATGAACTAGGGTTTGAGAGGAGATGGTGCTGGAGAAGATGTTGATGGAGATTGACCCCCCCCCCCCCGCCCCTCGATGAGAGGATCGTTGGGGATGATGATGGCTTTGATTTCCCCCTCTATGAGGGGAGTTTCCCTGACAGAACAGCTCCGCCGGAGCCCTAGATTGGTTCTGCTCAAGTTCCGCCTCGAGACGGCGGCGCTTCGTTCTGAAAGCTTCCTCATGATTTTTTTCCAGGTCAAAACACATCATATAGCAGAATATGGGCACCGGAGGCCTGCCAGGGGGCCCACAAGGTAGGGGGCGAGCCCAGGGGGTAGGGTGCGCCCCACCCTTGTGGATGGCTGGTGGGTCCCCTTTGGTACTTTCTTCGCCCAATATTTTTTATTAATTCCAAAATGACTCTCCATAAATTTTCAGGACTTTTGGAGTTGTGCAGAATAGGTCTCTAATATTTGCTCCTTTTCCAACCCAGAATTCCAGCTGCCAGCATTCTCCTTCTTCTTGTAAACCTTGTAAAATAGGAGAGAAAGGGATAAGTATTTTGCTATAATGTGTAGTAACAACCCATAATGCGATAAATATCAATATAAAAGCATGATGCAGAATGGACGTATCAGTGGCACCCCATGTTCCTCTCTTTAAGCCCCTTCATGTACTTTGACTTTTCTTTGGCAGCTTCGGCAACGCAAGCCTTTTTGAATATTTCGAACCGCTCTTTCGTAATTGTTGGATTATCCTTTACAATCTTGGAATAGGGTTCCTTTTTGACCATGATCTGATGTTTCACCCTTACTTTCCAGGCAGACAACGTGCCGCTAAACTTGCCCATGGCGCATCTGTTTATCTTCTTAATTGTCGGGTCTTCCCACGGTCAAGTATATTTGATTTCATCCCGGCCTAGGAACAAAAATCTCTGATGCAGATTATTTAGGAGGGAGTGCTCCATGATGTCTACTATGCAACCTTCTTCTTGTAGACTCGTCTTGGGCCTCCAAGCGCAGAGTTTTGTAGGACAATACCACAAGTGGATGACCTAAGGTTTATCAATCCGTGGGAGGCGTAGGATGAAGATGGTCTCTCTCAAACAACCCTGCAACCAAATAAGAAAGAGTCTCTTGTGTCCCCAGCACACCCAATACAATGGTAAATTGTATAGGTGCACTAGTTCGGCGAAGAGATGGTGATACAAGCGTAATATGGATAGTAGATATACGTTTTTTGTAATCTGAAAATATAAAAACAGCAAGGTAGCAAGTAACAAAAGTGAGCAAAAACGGTATTGCAATGCTTCAAAACAAGGCCTAGGGTTCATACTTTCACTACTGCAAGTTCTCTCAACAATCATAACATAATTGGATCATATAACAATCCCTCCACGTCCAACAGAGAGTCGCTCCAAAGTCACTAATAGCGAAGAACAAACAAAGATATTATTGTAGGGTACGAAACCACCCCAAAGTTATTCTTTCTGATCGATCTATTGGGCTATTCCTGTAAGTGTCACAAACAGCCCTAGAGTTCGTACTAAAATAACACCTTAAGACACACATCAACCAAAACCCTAATGTCAACTAGATACTCCAATGTCACCACAAGTATCTGTGGGTTTGATTATACGATATGCATCACACAACCTCAGATTCATCTAGTCAAACCAACACCAAAGAACTTCAAAGAGTTCCCCAAAGTTTCCACCGGAGATTCAAGACGAAAACGTGTGCCAACCCCTATGCCTAAGTTCACAAGGTCACAGAACCCGCAAGTTGATCACCAAAACATACATCAAGTGGATCAGGTGAATATCCCATTGTCACCATAGATAAGCACATGCAAGACATACATCAAGTGTTCTCATATCCTTAAAGACTCTATCCAATAAGATAACTTCAAAGGGAAAACTCAATCCATTACAAGAAGGTAGAGGGGGAGAAACATCATAAGATCCAACTATAATAGCAAAGCTCGCGGTGCATCAAGATCGTGCAAAATCAAGAACACGAGAGAGAGAGAGAGAGAGAGAGAGAGAGAGAGAGAGAGATCAAACACATAGCTACTGGTACATACCCTCAGCCCCGAGGGTGAACTACTCCCTCCTCGTCATGGAGAGCGCCGGGATGATGAAGAAACCGGTGATGGATTGCCCCTCTGGCAGGGTGCCGGAACAGGGTCCCGATTTGTTTTTGGTGACTTCAGAGGCTTGCGGCGGCGGAACTCCCGGTATAGATTTATTTTTGGGATTTTTGGTATTTATAAGAATTTTTGGTGTCGGGGGCAAGTCAGGTGGGTCCATGAGGCAACCACAAGGGTGGGGACGCACCCCCTATCCTTGTGGTGGCCTAGGGACTCTTATGGTATATCTCTGATGCTCCGTGGGCTTCTTCTGGTCCATAAAAAATCATCATAAATTTTCAGCTTGTTTGGACTCCGTTTTATATTCCTTTTTTGCGAAACTCAAAAACAAGGAAAAAATAGAAACTCGCACTAGGCTCTAGGTTAATAGGTTAGTCCCAAAAATCATATAAAATTGCATATAAATGCATATAAAACATCCAAGATGGATAATATGATAGCATGGAACAATAAAAATTATAGATACGTTAGAGACATATCAAGCATCCCCAAGCTTAATTCCTGCTCGTCCTTGAGTAGGTAAATGATAAAAACAGAATTTTTGATGTGGAATGCTACCTAACATATTTAACAATGTAATCTTATTTATTGTGGAAAGAATATTCAGACCCATAAGATTCAAAACAAAAGTTTAATATTGACATAAAAACTATAATACTTCAAGCATACTAATAAAGCAATCACGTCTTCTCAAAATAACATGGCCAAAGAAAGTTATCCCTACAAAATCATATAGTGTGGCTATGCTCCATCTTCATCACACAAAATATTCAAATCATGCACAACCCCGATGACAAGCCAAGCTATTGTTTCATACTTGTGATGTTCTCAAACCTTTTCAACTTTCACGCAATACATGAGCATGAGCCATGGACATAGCACTATAGGTGGAATAGAATATGGTGGTTGTGGAGAAGACAAAAAGAAGGAGATAGTCTCACATCAACTAGACGTATCAATGGGCTATGGATATGCCCATCAATAGATATCAATGTGAGTGAGTAGGGACTGCCATGCAACAGATGCACTAGAGCTATAAGTTTATAAAAGCTCAAAAAGAAACTAAGTGGGTGTGCATCCAACTTGCTTGCTCATGAAGACCTAGGGCAATTTGAGGAAGCCCATCATTGGAATATACAAGCCAAGTTCTATAATGAAAAATTCCCACTAGTATATGAAAGTGAAAAAATAGGAGACTCTCTATCATGAAGATCATGGTGCTACTTTGAAGCATAAGTGTGGTAAAAGGATAGTAGCATTGCCCCTTCTCTCTTTTTCTCTCATTTTTATGGGCTATCTTGTTTTTGGCCTCTCTTTTTTCGTCTGGAGTCTCATCCCGACCTATGGGGGGATCATAGTCTCCATCATCCTTTCCTCATTGGGACAATGCTCTAATAATGAAGATCATCACACTTTTATTTACTTACAACTCAATACTTAGAACAAAATATGACTCTATATGAATGCCTTCGGCGGTGTACAGGGATGTGCAATGAATCAAGAGTGACATGTATGGAAGAATTATGAAAGGTGGCTTTGCCACAAATACGATGTCAACTACATGATCATGCAAAGCAATATGACAATGATGAAGCGTGTCATAATAAACAGAACGGTGGAAAGTTGCATGGCAATATATCTCAAAATGGTTATGGAAATGCCATAATAGGTAGGTATGGTGGCTGTTTTGAGGAAGGTACATGGTGGGTGTATGGTTCCAGTAGAAGTTGCGCGGTACTAGAGAGGCTAACAATGGTGGAAGGGTGAGAGTGCATATGATCCATGGACTCAACGTTAGTCATAAAGAACTCACATACTTATTGCAAAAATCTATTAGTTATTGAAACTAAGTACTACGTGCATGCTCCTAGGGGGATAGATTGGTAGAAAAAGACCATCGCTTGTCCCCGACCGCCACTATAAGGAAGACAATAACTAAATAAATCATGCTCCGACTTCATCACATAATGGTTCACCATACGTGCATACTATAGGAATCACAAACTTCAACACAAGTATTTCTACAATACACAATTACTCACTAGCATGACTCTAATATCACCATCCTCATATCTCAAAACAATCATAAGGAATCAAACTTCTCATAGTATTCAATGCACTTTATATGGAAGTTTTTATTATATCCCTCTTGGATGCCTATCATATTAGGACTAAATTCATAACCTAAGAAAATTAACGTGCTATTTAAGGAATCTCAAAATAATATAAGTGAAGCATGAGAGTTCATTAATTTCTTCAAAAAAAACACCACCGTGCTCTAAAAAGATATAAGTGAAGTACTAGAGCAAATGACAAACTACTCCAAAAGATATAAGTGAAGATCAATGAGTAGTCAAATAATTATGTAACTATGTGAAGACTTTCTAACATTTTAAGAATTTCAGATCTTGGGATATCATTCAAATAGCAAGCAAATAAAAACAAAAGAAAATGACGCTCCAAGCAAAACACATATCATGTGGTGAATAAAACTATAGCCTCAAGTAAGGTTACCGATGAACGAAGATGAAAGAGGGGATGCCATCCGGGGCATCCCCAAGCTTAGTTGCTTGGTTGTCCTTGAATATTACCTTGGGGTGCCTTGGGCATCCCCAAACTTAGGATCTTTCCACTCCTTGTTCCTTAGTCCATCGAAACTTCACCCAAAACTTGAAAACTTCACAACACAAAACTCAACAGAAAATTTTATGAGATCTGTTAGTATAAGAAAGCAAATCACCATTAGGTATTGTTGTGAACTCATTCCAAATTTATATTGGTGTTGTATCTACAGTATTTCAACTTCTCCATGGTTCATACCCTCCGATACTACTCATAGATTCATCAAAATAAGCAAACAACACAACGAAAACAGAATATGTCAAAAATAGCATAGTCTATAGTAATCTGGAAAGTTTTCATACCTCTGTAACTCCAAAAATTCTGGAAAATTAGGACAATCTAGGAAATTTGTATATCAAACTTATGTAAAATATCAGATGAAAATCACGTTCTAGTGTATTTTCAAATTTCCTGGACTGAGCGCAAAAGTTTCTGTTTTTGCACAGAATCAAGTCAACTATCATCCACACTATCCCAAAGGCTTTACTTGACACTTTATTGAAACAAAAGCTATAAAACATGATTAATACAGTAGCTTAATCATGTGAACACACAAAAAAATTAATTAATGGTGTTGGGTTGTCTCCCAACAAGTGCTTTTCATTAATGCCTTTTTAGCTAGGCATGATGATTTCAATGATGCTCACATAAAAGATAAGGCATAGCCTAGTGGTTGGAAGGGGCTGATGCCTTCCCACCCACCCAGGTTCAAGGCATGGTACTTGCAATTTGGGGTTGTTGCACCAATTATACTGTAGGGGGTTCCCTTACAGTCTTTCTGTCAAAAAAAACATAAAAGATAAGAATTGAAACACAAAGAGAGCATCATGAAGAATATGACTAGCAAATTTAAGTCTAACTTCCTATGCCTAGGGATTTTGTGAGCAAACAATTTTTGGGAACAAGAATCAACTAGCATAGGAAGGCAAAACAAGCACAACTTTAAGATTTTCAACACATAGAGAGGAAACTTGGTATTATTGCAACTCCTACAAGCATATATTCCCCCCTCATAATAATTTTCAGTAGCATCATGAATGAATTCAACAATATAACCATCACATAAATCATTCTTTTCATGATCTATAAGCATAGAATTTTTATTACTCTCCACATAAGCAAATTTATTCTCATTCGAAATAGTGGGAGTATCATAAGAAACTCGAATACTATAAATTGTTTCCACATTAAAAGAGTAATATTCACAAAAAGGGTAATCATAATCATGACAAGTTTTATAAATATAATCATCACTAATTTTTATAACATAAGTGTCATCACAATAATCATCATAAGTAGCAACTTTGTTCTTATCAAGATCAATTTAAACCTCTTCCAAGATAGTGGAATCATTACTAAATAAAGTCATGACCTCTCCAAACCAACTTTCATAATTATCACAATAAGATTCAACACCCTCCAAAATAGTGGGATCATTACTTCCTAAAGTTGACACTCTTCCAAACCCAGTTTCATCAATATAATCATCATAAAAAGGAGGCATGCTATCATCATAATATATTTGCATATCAAAACTTGGGAGACTAAAAGTATCATCTTAATTAAACTTAGCATCCCCAAGCTCGGGACAAACATTAATTGCAGCAAATAAATTCTCAAACATGTCATTCTCATCAAATATAGCATCCCCAAGCTTGGGCCTTTGCATATAATAAGCATAATCACTCTCATCATTAATAGTATGGATAGCACCGATGGTATAGCAATTATTATCATCACAATTTTCTAAGTTGGTGCCAAAAAGATTCTCAAGATTATAACAAGTATCATTACTTTCCCAGTCATAATCATCACAATGAGTAATAGGCATAACAATAATAGGAGCAACATCATTTGGGAGGGATACCTTTTTACCTTTGCTTCTCTGTCTTTTCTTTTTCTTCTCCATGTTATGTGTGGATTTAATCCTCTTTTTGGAGCTCCTTATTAATGAGATTGGTTGAATATAAAGCTCCTCCTCATTACCTAATTCATCATAAGAAAGAATAGGAGGATATTGGGAAACCTCTTACCTTTCATTAGTATTCTCTTCATCTTCTATTTGTTTTCTTGTCTTCATATAATTGGCAATATAAGGATTTTCAATGCAACTCACTGCACAATACATATAAATTTCCTCTAGATCAAAATCAAAAAATGTCTTAAGGTTATATGGAATATCCTTCATTATACGTTTCATTTCTTGATAACCCAGAAGCAAACTAAGTTCATTAGGGAAATGAAGTCATCATAATTTTTGGACACGATTCGATCATGAAACAATTTGCATTGGAGTTTTAAATGACCACGTTCATTGCAAAGTTCACATGGATGGCGAGAAAAATTATTTTTTTAGCACAAACATCTAGTCTCTCTTACAACCATTTAGTTTCTAAATACTTATGCCTCTTGCAAAATCTATCTTCCCTTTTGGTATGTAACAGCAAACTCTATGCACTCCATAAAAGTTGACATGCTTATAAGAGACATTTTTATCACTAGTCAATTTGTACGTGCAATGCACGTTAATTTGGAAGTATATTAAGTGCATGCGGATATTAAGTAGGATATTATTTGCGTGTTATTGTGTGATTAGCGCTATATTTGGCATGAAATTAACTACACGCTAAACATATTGAGCGCTCGACATTGAAGATGTCTAGGTCATTGGATTGACATGATTTGATGGCTGAGATTAATTGGATCTGCTCCTTTGGGTCTTTTTATATTGGTATAGATGACTAGTGCAATAATCATTAGTACTACGGATATTCAAAGAGTTCATACTAACAACATTGTGATCATGCTCATCATTCAAAGATTTAGTGCCAAACATGTTATAGACTTCTTCTTCTAACACTTGAGCACAATTTTCCTTTCCATCATTTTCACGGAAGACATAAAAAAGATGAAGCATATGTGGCAACCTCAATTCCATTTTTTGTAGTTTTCTTTTATAGACTAAACTAGTGATAAAACAAGAAACTAAAAGATTCGATTGCAAGATCTAAAGATATACCTTCAAGCACTCACCTCCTCGGCAACGGTGCTAGAAAAGAGCTTCGTTGACAGGATGTGAGTGCCGCTTACCTAGCCTCCCCGGCGACGGTGCCAGAAAAGAGCTTGATGTTTACTATGCAACCTTCTTCTTGTAGACTCGTGTTGGGCCTCCAACTGCAGAGTTTTGTAGGACAGTAGCAAATTTCCCTCAAGTGGATGATGACCTAAGGTTTATCAATCCGTGGGAGGCGTAGGATGAAGTTAGTCTCTCTCAAACAACCCTGTAACCAAATAACAAAGATTCTCTTGTGTCCCCAACACACCCAATACAATGGTAAATTGTATAGGTGCAGTAGTTTGGCGAAGAGATGGTGATACAAGCGTAATATGGATAGTAGATATAGGTTTTTGTACTCTGAAAATATAAAAACAGCAAGGTAGCAAGTAACAAAAGTGAGCAAAAACGGTATTGCAATGCTTCGAAACAAGGCCTAGGGTTCATACTTTCACTAGTGCAAGTTATCTCAAGAATGATAACATAATTGGATCATATAACAATCCCTCAACATGCAACAAAGAGTCACTCCAAAGTCACTAATAGCGGAGAACAAACGAAGACATTATTGTAGGGTACGAAACCACCTCAAAGTTATTCTTTCTGATCAATTTATTGGGATATTCCTATAAGTGTCACAAACAACCCTAGAGTTCATACTAAAATAACACCTTAAGACACACATCAACCAAAACCCTAATGTCACCTAGATACACCAATGTCACCACAAGTATCCGCGGGTTTGATTATACGATATGCATCACACAATCTCAGATTCATCTATTCAAACCAACACAAAGAACTTCAAAGAGTGCCCCAAAGTTTCTACCGGAGAGTCAAGATGAAAACGTGTGCCAGCCCCTATGCATAAGTTCACAAGGTCACAGAACTCGCAAGTTGATCACCAAAACATACATCAAGTGGATCACGTGAATATCCCATTGTCACCACATATAATCACATGCAAGACATACATCAAGTGTTCTCAAATCCTTAAAGACTCAATCCGATAAGATAAGTTCAAAGGGAAAACTCAATCCATTACAAGAAGGTAGAGGGGGAAAACATCATAAGATCCAACTATAATAGCAAAGCTCATGGTACATCAAGATCGTGCCAAATCAAGAACATGAGAGAGAGAGAGAGAGAGATCAAACACATAGGTACTAGTACATACCCTCAGCCCCGAGGGTGAACTACTCCCTCCTCATCATGGAGAGCGCCGAGATGATGAAAATGGCCACTGGTGATGGATTCCCCCTCTGGCAGGGTGCCGGAACAGGGTCCCGATTGGTTTTTGGTGGCTACAGAGGCTTGCGGCAACGTATCTAGGTTTATTTCTCGGGGTTTTAGTATTTATAAGAATTTTTTGCGTTGGGTGAAGTTAGGGGGGTCTATGGAGCAACCACAAGGGTGGGGGCGCGCCCAGGGGGTAGGGCGCGCCCCTGTCCTTGTGGTGGCCTCTGGACTCTTCTGATCCGTCTCCGATGCTCCGTGGGCTTTTTCTGGTCCATAAAAAATCACCGTAAGTTTTCAGCTTGTTTGGACTCCGTTTGATATTTCTTTTCTATGAAACCCAAAAACAAGGAAAAAACTGGCACTGGGCTCTAGGTTAATAGGTTAGTCCCAAAAATCATATAAAATAGCATATAAATGCATATAAAACATCCAAGATGGATAATGTAATAGCATGGAACAATAAAAAATTATAGATACGTTGGAGACGTATCACTCCATATTTGGTATCTTCTTTAATTTTTCATCGTTGATGGTGGCGGATTCCGGTAGGATGCAGCCTACTTGATTGTCGTATCACATGCACACTTCCGTAGGCTCTGTTGGCTCGATATTGTCGGGGTCCACCTCCATGACCACCAGTCTAGTAGTGTCGAGCTGGTTTGGGCGTTGTATCCTCTTCGGTTTTGGTTCTATACCGGCTAATTCACCAGCAACGGCACCAGTCTCGGTGCTGGTCTCGATCTCGACACCAGTCTCAGCACCAGCCTCGATGTCGGTGTCGGTCTCAGTGTCGGATGTGACATGGGGATAATGCAATAACCGTCGCTCGTCCAGATAGTTCAAATATTCATCTGCCGCCTCGTAGATGTTGTAATTACCAAAACCCTCTCCTTCATTGTTGCTAGCCATGTTTCATACAATTAAGTCTAGTCAATTAATTCTAGTCCTAATAAAATGAATAATGACATAAAAAGGCCTATGTTTTGCTGAAATGTTGATTCATTACCGTTGCAGCAAATCTCGGGCACTTGATATGTCCTAGTTTCTAGCACAAGTCATGTTGAAATTCACGAATTTTTTTGGCATGACCTTTGCTAAAAAGTGGACAAATCGAGCGCCTGAAATTTGCCGGAACAGAAATGAATCAACATTCCGGCAAAACATATGACGATCGGAACCATTCCCTGCAAACAATGTTCAAATGTCGATCTTGTACACCGCAACAAGTGTCCAAATATA
Source organism: Triticum aestivum (assembly GCF_018294505.1). Taxonomy (NCBI): domain Eukaryota; kingdom Viridiplantae; phylum Streptophyta; class Magnoliopsida; order Poales; family Poaceae; genus Triticum; species Triticum aestivum. Next base: position 480,459,445 of record NC_057804.1, on the reverse strand, counting down.
GGTGAGCAACCACAACACTAGATATACATTAGCAAACACTATTGAGGAATTTGCATATAACAAAATTTATAACCCTAATTTGTAAAATTGTAACCCTAGCTAATTTTCCCTAGCTAATTATGATCTATTAATAGAAAATGGAGAAAATTTAGTCCTACAAAAATTTAACTTTTTTTCTGTCCTCACTTTTCTACCTCTCTATCTCTCCCTCACTCTCCCTCTCCCTCTCTCTCCCTCTTCCTCCCCCCTCTCCCTCTCCCTCTCCCTCTCTCTCCCTCTCCCTCTCACTCTCTCTCAACCTAGTGTTTCACATATGCATTCTTTGCAAAGTATTTAGGTGAATTAATAAACACTAAATTTTTGCTCTAAACTATTTTTCTCTAAAATGATTTTTTATAAACATTGGATGAACCCTAATCTTCTATCCATGGCAACTACAACTACTTAAGCATCTAAACCTACTTAAGCATATAAACCTACTTAAGCATTTGATGAACCCTAGCTAATTTGATGAACCCTAAAATTGCATGAACCGTAGGAACCCTAGCTAGGCAGAGGTAGGGGAGGAGGAGGAGGAGTAGGCCTGGTCACCTCAGGCATCGGCGGAGGTAGGGAGGAGGAGGAGGTCGGAGCGGCCGAGGGCGCGGCGGAGGTGTGGAGGAGGTCGTCGGCGTCGAGCGTCAGGGATCGAGAGGGGCAGGGGCGGCGAGGAACGGACGAGGATGGCTCCGGGGGTGTCGAGGGCGCGCGGCTCCGGTGGCGGCGACGGAGGCAGGGGCAGCGACGGAGAAGTAGGAGACGCGAGAAGAATGTAGAATTGGGGGAAGAAGGGACACCCGCGCAGGGGCAAGTCAAACTTAGCTGTAGCGCCTTGTTTTAACAAGCGGTATTGATAAGACTCTGTATATAAGTTTTTTCCTAGTAGTGAATGTGTCAAGCCGACGACTTGAACTTTGGTGGGCTGAAAATACCACTACCCTCCTAACCGTCCAACCACGGGTTGATTCACTGCTTTACGAGAAGTTGCGTCAACTAGATGTGCGTGCGCGTTTCATGTCCTATACCAGGAAAATCCCTATTTGGCATGCAGGTTGCCAAATAGGACGTGTAACCCCGCTCCCCCGTCACGTATACTCGAGCCGGCCTAACTAGCTCCTTTTTTGGTCTTGAGAAGGTTCTAGAAACTTTCCAGACTGTTTTCTCTAAAAAAATCGTGTGTTTTCTTCCGGGTTTTCAGCTTTTTTTCATTTTCATTTTGTCATTTTCCTTCTCTTTTTGTGTGCTTTTTTTCAGTTTGTGAACATCTTTGGAACTCATTAACAATTTTCTGAAATCGTGAACAAGTTTTGAACTCATGGCCTATTTTGAAATCATGAACATTTTTAAAATTCAGAACATTTTCTAAAATCATGAACGTTTTCAAATTCATGATATTTTTATAAATTCATGATTTTATTTTTGAAATTATGAACATTTCTTTTCAAACCCGTGAACATTGTTTATGACTCGGCGAACATTTAAAAAAAATCTGGGAACATTTTTTGAAATTCAGAGGAAATGTTCTGTTTTGATGAACATTTTCTAAAATGCATGATCGATTTTCGAATTCATGAAGATATTTTGAAGTGACAATTTCTTTCGAAATTCATGAACATTTTATGAATTTTGTGAACATTTTTTTTGAGTTCACAAACATTTATTTGTATTCACGAACATTTTTTGAATTCACAAACATTTTTCAAAATCCTTAGAATTTTTCCCGAATATTTTTCCAAAAATCATGTACATTTTTGGATAAGCAAACATATTTTTAACCAAGGAACATTTTATGATTTCACTAACGATTTTCAAAACTATGAATATTTTATGAATTAATAAAAAAGGATTTTCGGATTTTTTTTCTTTCAAAATTCATTTTTTTGGAATTTGTAACATACTAAAATTCCAATTATTTTTAGAATAAAAAATAAAAACAGAAAATTAAAAAGAAAAAGAAACTAAAACAAAATGAAAAAAATATGGGGCATCCTAGCCCATACATGGACCAGCCCAAAAGGGCACGTGGGGACGGGGGAAGAGGGAATTCGGGAACAATTTCTGAAATTCACGAAAATTGTTATGTTCTGATGACTCATTTTTTTCAAATGCTTGAATAATTATTAAAATAAATGAACATTTTGTGAAGCAATAAACGTTTCTAAAATTCATGAACATTTTTTGAATTTTTGAACATTTTTTGAATTTATTATTGTTCATATGCATGAAAAATTTATCAAATGTGCAATTTTTTGTCAAAATCATGATCATTTTTACCAAATATTTTTCAAAAATTATTAACATTTTTGGCTATGCAATTTCTTTTGAATTCACGTACATTTTATGATTTCCCAAATACTTTTCAAAATCATGAATATTTTTTCAATTCACAAACATTTTACAATTTCCTGAAACTTTTTTTGAAAATTCGCAATTTTTGAAAATTAGGATTTTTTGAAATTCTAAAATATTTTGAAAAAGAAAAAACAAAAACTGAAACTAAAAAAAGAAAAAGCAAAACAATGAAATGAAAAAAACAGGGCGCTTCCCGGCACGTACATGGGCTGGTCCAAATGGGCGCTTCATAGAGGTGAGGCTACGCTGAAGGCGTTCCACCCGAACGGCCCAGTTTGGGCCGGCCACGTAAACCTTCACTGTTTCTTTCTCTTTTATGTTTCTTTATTCCTTTTCGGTTTATATTTATTTTATTTTATTTCCATTTTGTTTTATTTTTTCGTGTATTATAAAAAATATATTATCTATTACAAATGTTCATCCTATACATAGAAAATCTTCACGGTATGTTACAAAAAGATTCACCATGTATTAAATATTTTTTATCATATATTATAAATTTGTTCGAATACTGCAAATGTTCACTGTGTATTTGAAATTTTTCATCAGATATTACACAGAATTTCAATATATATTCGAAAAAAGTTTAATTTACATTACACAAACTTCAATGTTTATTCAAAAAGTATTCAGCGTACATTACAAAATATCCAATGCATATTTGAAACCTTTTCAACATACATTAAAGAATGTTCAATGTGTATGCGATTTTTTTTCAGCGGATATATTCACATGTTCAGAATATTCGAAAAATAAAAAAAACCAGCAAAAAAAGTAGCGCTACAGTGAGCCAATGGTACAGTACCATCCGCTACAGTGTTCCAGCATCACGTTTTAAAAATTTGAACTTCGAATGGGCCGGCCCAGTTGGATGGACCCTGCGCGAAGACAGGGCATCTTGACGCACACGGGCGTCAGACAGGGATTCTCTTCGCGGCGCACACTGCACGGGATAGGGAGCATAATTGGTTTGATGCCAACATTTGGCATTGCCAATATTTGGCAAACCAACATTTGGCAAAACCAAAAGTTGCCAAATGTTGGCAACTTTTCATGAGGTTGACAAGAAAAGTTGATAGCCAACTAATCACTAGCCAACATTTGGTATTTGTCAAATATTGGCAATTTTTGGCATGGAACCAATCATGCTCAGGATTTCCCGCAAGCTAAACCACCTGCTAATAAAAATGGCTCTAGCGTGATATTGTGGCTGGCTAGTCCATGGGCCAGTTGAGAGGCTTGACGTGCCCTAACAAAAAGTTAGTACAGAAACGAGAGACTGGCTGTGTATCATCGCTTAGTTTCTCTATCTGTGGACCGTGCGGTGCGGTGCGCCGATGCGAGTGGTACCTCCGATGACGGGAGAATATCTGGTACTCCCACCCTAGGGTGCTCCCGGTGCTCCAAACTCGGTAGCATATTTTGAAATGGTCGAAAAAATCTGAAAAAAATCCAGCACATTGACACAATATCAATGTATGTTGTCAAAAAAATTCAAATCAAAATTTCAAATATTGCTCGAGATACAAAAATGACGAAATTGACATCAATGTGATAATGGGCCAAATCTAAAACCCGACTTATGTTGTGTATTATCTACTGTTGAATTTGTCATTTATGTTTCTCAAGCTATGTTTTGAATTTTGATTTCAACTGTTGTGACAACATATATTGGTGTTGTGTCTATGTGATGGATTTTTTTTTTAGATTTTTTCGAACATTTAAAAATGTGCTATCGAGTTTGAAGCACCGGAAGCACCCTAGGGTGGGAGTACCAGATATTCTCCCATCCGATGACCTTATCCTAAAAAAAATCATCGATGACCTGACGCAGCAGGAGATCCGGCATTGCGTGGAGCACGGCCAGGAACGGAGTCAGAAACCAAGAAAGGGTATCTATGCAAAAATTTCAGGAAATTTGAAGGGTAGCACACGACGGTGGCGGCCACTCACCGAGCGACGGGGCATCATTGCAGGCTTGTAGCTACTCGAGACGATGCTTTGCCTGAGCCATTATCAACATAATCCATTTCGGTTGCAACATAGCGTGTCATCTAGCTAGCCAGTAACTTAAAATGGCACGTCTGACTTTATGCAACGTACTAGTAGTATTGGTCATGTCCCCGCCTTATCCACCTACTCTACACACTACCAGAACGTGCGCTTTCCGCGGCAGCAAAACGGCCGTAAAGCATGTGGAAAAAAAAAACGGCCGTAAAGGATCAGCATGCTTTGCATGGATTTGAGGCCAGTGTGACACACACAGTGCATTATTGGCGATATAGAACCATGCTGATCGTTGAGAATGGCGAAAAAAGTCGAAGCTGCCATGGGCCGAAAGTGACACTTGGACATATCGTTCAATCTTATGGTAAGCTCCACAATACTGGCAACATAGCCCAGCCAGACTTTCTGATCAAATTTAGAAAGTCTACCACTTAGCTTTGAGTTTTTTTGTGTACCTAAAGCTTAGCACATATTGATGCTGCAGCTAGCTGGATATTCTCCTAGAATGGAAGAGAAGAATATGGAGTTCTCTAGACTACTTCCTTATTTGCCAACACTGTTCCTTTGCTTGCTCATGCATTGCTAAAAGTGGTTGCGAGGCAGTTGACCTAAGAGCCACAATGGCAACATGAAGATATGCAGGGGGCCTACTTGCATCATCTGACAGCAGTATTATTTCCTATAAACATTTTTTTTGCATTTGACCGCGCGTTGTGCAATTGGATGAAAGATGGCATTTGTCTTCTACATGCTCTTCCATGCGATACAGGTTAAAACATGGAAAATGAATGTAGCTTTCAGAGAAAACTAAAATAAAGAATGCAAGTTGCCATGAATTGCTCATCTGATATGTTGATGTGATTGTTGCTGAGAATATGTGCATTTTTTATAATTTTTAATCCGGAAATACAATAGGTAAAATATGATGAACATAGTAGACATAATATTTGGACCAACAAAAGTACTAGACGAACTAGACAAGTAATCAAGTATGTAAGACAAATATAACATGTCCATATCCATTGCTAGTACCAAAGTTCTGAAAATGATCCCACATAGAAGGGATAAGAGCACATAAAATTTGGTGGATGAATTTACATTTGCAGTGACAACATTGTCGGCGGTTGACATGTTGTGATGGTAGTAGTCTTCGCTAGGTAAGTAGTCCCACAACAACGGTTCGCGGCAATGGTTCAGCTTCTTACACGTGTGGCAAATAAGACAAGATACACGATCAGTCCTGGCACGTCTTGGCTTGGTCACGAACCACTCATGCGCGGGCAGATACGAGGTGTGGCAAGTTGGGTGTAGGAGGAGAAGTGAGCGTGTATGCGTTCTCTTCTCATGCTCCTAGTGTGTGTAGAACAACCAACCATATATGTTTGTCTAACTCAGCCTTCAACCACTAGCAAAGTGAGAGTAACCTTTAACACCCCTTGTGGTGCATGAAGGAGCTATGTGGTCCAAGGAATAATTTGACATTAATAATGGGTTAGGCCCAAATAATTCCAGCAATTGTAGCGTAGGGAACAAGGGTGCAATATCCTAGGTGTTGTTATCATGGAGGCTGCATAGATTCACCCTGCGACCGCTTGATGAACTCAAAAACTGGTGGCCGAGGTTCGGTTCTCATGTTTCAGATGCTTGTATGAAGGAGATCAACACTTTGGTGTGCTGCACTCTAAGGATGATTTGGCTAGAGAGGAATAGCCACGTTTTCGACAGTGGCATCCTTGCCCTCGGTTGTTACCTTTGTGAATTCACAGTGAGTTTTCCCTGTGGATGTTGGCCAAGGTGAGTAGACCGATGGACCATAGTACGAGTAATGTGACGTACTGGTTCTGTGGGTGGGTGCTAGCCAAAGTGTGATGCACCATTTGTACATAGTGGTATAAGACTATACTTGTTTTTTTCCATTTTAATACAGAAGACACTCCAATAAAAGAGTTAGTTGGTGATGATGGTATGTATGTCATCCTTCATTTCCGACCATCTGGTCTGCATTTAATGCATGTAAGGTAACCCGTTGGTTTTTAGAAACTACCCGATAACATTGCTCCATATTTATAGAAAACCCATTAGTTAGCTCCACACCAGGCACATCCCTCCCCCGTCTCATCTAAACAAATAAGGAATGCATTTTGGGTAAAACATTACATATTTTTAGTGATGAGTGCGGATTTTGTACCAGCATAAGCGGATACATGACCTATCTACATCATCCCGTCATTGAGATCAACTCGTTACCTGTTCCGACTTATGAAAAGTTGGATAGGGTACTTGCTAGTGTGGAGTGGGAATAAAAATATCCGTTGGTGTCAGTTCATGCGATGCAAAGAGCGATCTCGGACCATACACCACTCTTTTTAGATTCGAGTGAGGCTACCCATGTTGCAAAAAAAACATCTTCTCCTTCGAGCAAAGCTGGTTTGAGCGAGAAGTATTTATGGAGTTGATTGCACGCGAATGGGCTAAGCCAGTTACGGGAAGGACTCATGTCGAGAGATGGCAGAATAAGATTAGACACCTACGACAATTTTTGAGAGGTTGGGCCAGGAATGAAAGTGGAATTTATAAGCAGAAAAAAGAACGTCTGACTCAGCTCATTGAGGCACTAGATGTAAAGGCTGAAACCACTCTTCTTTCTGTTAATGAGCATCGAGCCAAGTCCGTGGCCGAGCAAGGCCTACGTGCTCTATTGAGAGAGGAGGAGCTCAAGTGGGCGTTGCGTGCGAAAACGCTTAAGGTTGTCCATGGGGACGACAACACACAGTTCGTCCATATGGTTGCAAATGGTAAACATAGGAAGAAGAAGATCATACAGCTTGAACAGGACGAGGGCACAATAGTGGGGCATGAAAATCTGAAAAAGCGTACATTTCCAACTATTATAAAGCCCTTTTTGGACCTCCGAATACTTCTACGGTGTCTCTTGATGAGTCTGTGATTGATGATATACCTCAATTATAGGCTGCGGAGAACGATGTTCTCTCTGCACCGTTTACTGAAAAAGAAGTACATCTGGTCATAACTCAAATGAAGCCGAATAAAGCACCGGTACCAGATGGGTTTCCAGCTGAATTCTATAAGAAATGTTGGCATATCATTAAAGATGATCTTATGCCTATGTTTCACGATTTTTTCGATGGCCATTTGGAGTTGTTTCACCTCAACTTTGGTACGATAACGTTATTACTGAAGAAGAATGAGGCGGTCCGGATAGAACAATTCCGACCCATTTGCCTGCTGAATGTGAGTTTTAAAATCTTCACAAAGGTAGGAACCAATAGATTGACACAAATTGCTCACTCGGTGGTTCAACCTAGTCAGACAGCTTTCATGCCTGGACGACACATACTCGAAGGAGTGGTCGTCCTACATGAAACACTTCATGAGATTCACTCGAAGAAACTAGATGGGGTTATCTTAAAAGTGGATTTCGAGAAGGCTTATGATAAAGTCAAATGGCCTTTTCTTCAGCAGGCAATGCGTATGAAGGGTTTTAGTGAAACCTGGAGGCACCAGGTGGATACTCAAGTCCAGAAAGGTAGTGTCGGAATTAAGGTGAACGATGATATCGGTCACTACTTCCAGACGCATAAGGGGTTGAGACAAGGGGCTTCCATGTCACCTCTTCTGTTCAATATTGTGGTAGATATGTTGGCCGTCATTATTGGCAGGGCCAAGCAACATGGCCATGTAGAGAGTCTAGTTCCTCATCTAGTTGATGGAGGGGTGTCCATTCTACAATATGCGGATGACACTATCCTTTTCATGGAACATGACATGGCTAAGGCACGTAACATGAAACTTATCTTATGTTTATTCGAACAATTGGCTGGATTAAAAATCAACTTTCATAAGAGCGAGGTGTTCTGTTTTGGGAAGGCCAAAGACGAGGAACATACTTACAGACAATTGTTTGGATGCGAATTAGGTGCTTTACCATTCAGTTACTTGGGTATTCCGATTCATCACCGTAAACTATCCAATAAGGAATGGAAGTGTATTGAAGAACGAATTAAAAAAAAACTCAGCTGCTGGAAGGGCAAGTTGATGTCATATGGAGGTCGACTAGTTTTGATTAACTCAGTATTGACTAGCATGCCGATGTTTTTTACTTTGGTTCTTTGAAATTCCGAAAGGAGTCCGAAAGCGACTTGATTTCTTTAGATCTCGTTTCTTTTGGCAGTCTGATGAGGCCAAGAGGAAATACCGTCTCGCGCGATGGGATATCCTTTGTCGACCTAAAGACCAAGGGGGCCTCGGTATTGAGAACTTGGAGATTAAGAATAAATGCCTTATGAGCAAATGGTTGTACAGGTTAGAGACAGAGCCGGAGGCCATGTGGGCTCAAATCCTGCGCAATAAGTATTTGCACTCAAAAACGCTAGCCCAGGTTACCATCAGACCGACTGACTCACCGTTCTGGAAGGGACTTATGAGAACGAAGGATCTGTTCTTTCGTAGGGTCAAATTCTTGATTGGCAATGGGATGTCAACAAAATTTTGGGAGGATACATGGCTAGGAGAGACACCTCTGGCCTTACAGTATCCCACCCTTTATAATATTGTGCAACGTAAGGAAGATTACGTAGGTATCGTCCTTCAAACTATTCCCTTGAACATCCAGTTCAGACGTACGTTAGTGGATGAGAGACGGACAGACTGGATGCACTTGGTTCGGAGATTGATTGAAGTTCGACTCTCCGACGTGTCGGACTCCACACAATAGAAGTTAACTAAAAATGGGATATTGATGGTGAAATCTTTTTATACGGACCTGATTAATTCTGGCCCCATCTCAAGGTCACTTAATATATGGAATGTTAAGGTTCCTTTGCGGATTAAAATTTTCATGTGGTTTGTCCACAAGCAAATAATACTCACAAAGGACAACTTACTTAAGAGGCGATGAGTAGGTAACTCGCGGTGTTGTTTTTGTACTCAGGATGAGACAATACAACATTTATTTATCGAATGCCCACTTGCCAAGTTACTTTGGAGAACGATTCATATAGCTTTTAATATCAATCCTCCAGCAGATATTGCGTCTTTGTTTGGGATATGGTTAGCTGAGGTTGAACAGATCACGGCAGCTCGTATTCGGATTGGAATATGTGCGCTATTATGGGCTATATGGAACTGCAGAAATAATATAATTTTTAACAGACTACACAACTTAACTTTTTTGCAGGTTATCTTCAGAGCTACAACTTGGATCCATACGTGGTCCTTACTCACTCCTATGGACTCCAGGGAGCCTTTGATTACTGGGTGCAACCAATGGGAGATGGTGGCTCGGGTTATATTCAACCGGTTCGGATGGCGTTCACATAACAGGATAGGAGTCTAGAGAGCTTGTCCTTATTATCACCGTACCGGTTGTCTTTGTCCACTTGTTTTCTTCAGTTCTATGTGCTTTGTTTTGCTCCGTTTGCGAGCTGTAAGACCTTTGTGACGATACTTTCTAGATTTTTAATAAAAGGACCGTATGCATCATCATGATGCAGAGGCCGGGGGTATACCTTCATTTCTAAAAAAAATGAGATCCAAACGCTGCTTTGGTTCTGCTCAATTTTGGATCCGCTGCAACGCATGGTCACTTTGCTAGTTTTAATTAATGGGTAAAGTAGTCTTTGTAGTGAATGGTCGCCTTTCCCTGAACAAACTGGCACTCGAAAGTTTGATCATGGATGTAATTTGGAAACCTTATCTTCCTACTAATTCTTATATCATCATCAGCGGCGCTCTGTTGTTATGGATGTAATGATTTCACGATCTTCCCCAAATAAAACTGGACCCATATGGTTTAGCAGGTGTTAGATGGCGATATAAGATGATTGGTTATCATAAAGGACAAGGGTTCCATGTGGTTATCAAGTGAGACATCACGAATGGTCCAGTCCAATGCTATCGTAAACTAGCTCGTTCTATTCTATAAGGAATCCATGGTTGATTTAATTTTGGGGGGTGCCGGAAAGAATCTTCAGGGCTGCCCTTGTTTAGGACTGACCATACATTAATCAGACTGCATTGCAGCGACGAGATTTCTTTAGGAGTAGACGACAACGCGTACTATTCACGAGGATGGTCAAGTGTTCACACATGCATTCTGATCAACCCCCGAGTTCGGGCTTCTTCGCACCAAGACTAAATTTTCAAATGTTGTCACATTGTGAGCCTTGCATATCTTAATGAATTGATTTTACCTGACCCGACCGGCCACCAAAATTAAACCGCAACCACAAATACATTGGTCACACCACACCATACAATCATACAGAATAGAAAAAAAATACATGTGGCCCGATGCCGATGACAGGTACGCGCAAGATCATCGGCCGTTGCCTCGCAGCTATGCAAGATCATCGCAACTTGCAGGGCAAATTGGGCAAATTGGCGACAGCAACCTTATCCTTGGGTGCACTTCATCCGCTCTGCACAATGCTGACAAGCAGAAGGAACAAGCAGCAGAGAACACCAAGGGGGGCAGACAATCTTAACAGAGCCCATGAATTTGGGCTGCTGGAATGCGACCACCGCTAGTGTGCAGTGACCGAGTGCCATGGCCCATGACAGTGTCACCGCGGCACTTTTTCTAATGGAGAATACTGTGCATGTACACTACGGACGCATGCTGAGAGGGATGAAACCAATCCTGAGATATTGTGATTAGAGGTTGACAATGCTTGGTGACAAGCCCTTTGGATTTTAATCTACTCCCACATGCCCAATAGAAAAGCGCCGTTCCTGGCCTATCTGCAGTTGTTTATGGCCACCGGTCGAATCGGATCCCGTCCGCGCACTACTTACAGCGACAACTCGTTGCTGGACAAGTTTGAGACAGCTCATTGGATCAAGAAGAGTACAAAATGTAGGTGCATAAAGTCAGGAACGGGGTGGAAAAACACATGTACGCTACCCCTAGGTGTACTGCAGAAAGGTACCACTCATTCGTACATCACTCCAACTGATGTATGAAGGTTGTTCATGGCGACAAAGCCCCATATTTCCTCGTAGGATTTTTACAGCGACAACTCGTCACTAGTCCGGCCAAACAAGTTTTGGGTCGGGACAAACTCACTGCATCAACAAGAGTGCGATCTACTGTACCACTGTACTGTAATTTACAGGAAGTCAGGGACAGGGTGTGGGGGAAAATTGCATCCGTATCCTAGCTTGTGCTGTAGACATGTATGGACACTCAGAATAGACAGAACAGATCGAGAGGATGGATCTTTACTACGTATACTATCGACGAAAATGATTTTATGTACTCTCTTTCGTTTGTGTACAGCCATTGCATGTCTCAAAGGCTCAAACATCCTCGGCGTATCTCGCGCTGGTGGTCGTGTGGTCGTCCTCCCGGAGCAGGAACAGGCCGTCGGCCGGGCTCTTCGCCCGGTCGTCGAACCGCTCGGACAGGAAGAAGCTCCGGAGGGAGTTGAGGTTCCACGGCGCGTCCACCTCGACGGCGAAGGCGGCGCGCACGGGGCGGTGGTCCGACAGCCGCGACTCGCACCGGTCGTACCGGGTCTGCCTCAGGCCCGCGCCGCGCCACAGCACGCGGTCGCACCACGCCGGCGCGCGCCGCTTCAGCTTGTCGCCCTTCTTCCCCAGCTGGGAGCAGCCGTAGTAGGCGTCCGAGTTCCGGTGGTACTTGTACGTCGGCGAGAACGTGATCGCCCCCTCGTTCCACCCGTTGAACGTCCCTCCTTCCGACGACACCTCGCCCCGCAGCTGCAAACGAACAATCAAATCGCCCATGAGTTTTCAAAGTTTGAAATTTGAATTTCCTCGTGTTTTGTATAGTAAGTTAGATCATTGTCTGCTGGTTGAATTCGTACCTGGTCGTTGTCCAGGAGGGTCTTCCAGTCGTGCCTCTCGACCAGCAACCGGGTCTTGGCCTCGGGCAGGGAGATCCGATAGTTGAGGTCCCCAAGCAGGATCACCCGGCTGCGCAAGAGTACAAACAGTAAGAAACTATACTGGCACACCAGGCCGGTCAAGGTCTACCGCATCAACATGCATGCATGATCACCACTTGGTTCCGAGCCGTCTTTGTCACGGGCGCCGGCCAGTGAAATTAAGCATTCTGATTGTGGAAACTTGCGGTTACCGTCGCCATTAAGTGGATATTTCATACTCCTACTACTTCCCTACATCACCGGTCTGGCATAGAAAATACTCCCTCCGTTCCTAAATATAAATTTTTTTTAGAGATTTTAACAAGGGACTACATACAAAGCAAAATGAGTAAGTTTACACTCTAAAATATGTCTATATACATCCATGTGTTGTAGTTTATTTGAAACCACTAAAAAGACTTATATTTAGAACGGAGGGAGTAGATCCGACGCATTCACTCTGGCTACTTGCTCGAGTGCTTAATAGTACTATTTGTCGTGCGTGCCTACGTGCATGCCGTGACATGATCAATACGTGCGTACAGTGGTAAACTGGCTGGCTGGCTGGCAAGTAACCCGATGCTGAACGGCAAATACGTATCTGCCCTTGATTTACCGGTGCCGTGGACGGTGCAACCACCGGATAAGATAACGACCGCGGTGGTGAGCTCGATCAAATCGTGGCTGTAACCGGCAAGGACGGCGGCCGTTGATATTTCCGTCGCTTAATATTCGGCCGGTCAACGGCGACAAAACCGGCAGTGCGATGTGATGCATTCTATAGTACGTTCAACTAGTGTACAGCTGAGTTTTTTTGCAGGCTGATGCCCCCTCTAAACTTACGAAATGCTGGCAAGTGTTGGCTTGCCAATTTTTTGGCCAACTGTTTGGCAAAAATACTTATGTGAGAGGAATGGGTGTACACCCATTACCCATAGGCAGCCCATTCTTTGGCATGGGCAGCAAACCAAACGGACTTCATCGACTTGCGGCATGCACGGAGCGCACGAAAATAATGCAGGGCGATGTACTTACTCGTGATCTAGAATCTTGTGGGGCGTGGCGAGTGACGGGGAGGAGGAGGAGCAGTGGCGCCGCGGGAAGCTCGTCCGCCGGAGGATCTCCGCGGCGTCGGCGTTGCGGTGCGCCTCGTCGCCCTCCCTGCCGCCGGACGCGAGGTGGCAGCACACGAAGCAGAAGCTCGTGTCACGCAGCCAAAACCTCACGGACACAGCACCCTGCGCAGAGTTGAACCTTATGTCAGTTGCCTTCCGATGTATCCTCGTATTCGTATACTCCCCAAGCGCGCGCATGTCTGTCTGTATGCACGTAGGGTAGGGCATGCACGCACGCACCTTGTTGCCGAGGCAGCCCATGACGCCGCAGCCGACGCAGGAGACGCTGGGGCGGCGGACGAAGCGGCGGAGGTCGCCGCGGACCCAGACGGTGAGCAGGATGCCCACCATCTGCTTGCTCACCACGCACCGGAAGTCACGCGACTGCAGGCCTCCGGTGCCGTCCCTCACCGGGTGCACCTTCTGCTTCTCCCCTCCCCCGGTGGCGCCCGGTGACGGCGACGGCGACGACCGGTTCAGCGCGGCCCGCACGAGCTCGTTCCACCGCATGCCGATGCGGTTCTTGTCCGCGCCCAGCACGTTCCGCGCTCTCAGCGGCACCACCTCCTGAAATCTGCACACGCCATTTTGTTACTAACCATGCATCCACAAGCCTATGCCGCATGAGCGTCGAGGTCACTGCTCGCTTGGTAATTAGTACGTACCCGAGGACGTAGATGTCGTAGGTGCCGTTCCTGGTGTCGAGCCAGTCGGACAGGTCGAGGTCGTCCGGTGGCGCCACGCCGCCGACGTTCCACGTGCTCGCGAACAGCCTGGTGGATCGATCCATGAGCGCTCAGTGGCCGATTAACAATAAGAAAAACCAGCACTCCACGCCACGGCGCAAGTTGGGATGATGATGATGATCTACCAGAGCCTAAGCATGGTGGTTGGCGGTCTCTGATTGAGTTAGCACACAGACATGTATGCATGCACGCACGCACATACCTGTACTTGAGCGTCTTGTTCCGCTGCTGCGGCCGCGGCCGCTTTACGCACCGCTGCGCGTCGGCGTCGGGGCTGCACCCGTCGAACTCCTCCTCCGCGGCGCCGGCGGCCGCCGGGAAGTCGGCGACGAAGGCGTGGCTCCCGGAGGGCTTCCTGAAGAGCTTGTTGGCCACCAGCCTCGGCCAGAGAACCTGGCCGCCACCATATGCACAGAGCAAAGTTAGCTACATGCTACAAAGCTAGCTAGGGCCGGGGTAAAGCGGATCGAGAGGGTACGTGATGCCTACCTCCGCCTGGCTCTGATTCTCCAGCATGGTGAGAGAGCGCGTGCGCGCACCGTGGCCAGTAGGGTAGCTTAGCTAGCTTAGCTATCGCTAGGTCCTCCTGGTTGTGCTAAGTAAAGTGGAATGGAAGGGAGGGAAACGTTGGACGGGGTAGGCAAAGCGGGGCTTAAATAGGCCGCGGGACGCTACGCGACGGGGAGCCAATAGACAAATCGTGCCACTACGCGGGGCTGGATGTGACCGGATGTCGATCAGTGTACGCCTTGCACTGCATGGTGCCTGATGCAGTGACGCGAGGCAGGGAAGAAAGGGGGAGGACCGGTGGCCGTGACAGTGGGAATAAAAGCCGCCTTTTGAACCTTGATCTCTAGGTGGTCAAAGAGGAGTGGGATCACGGTGAAGATAAACTAGATTTTTCCGGGGACCAACGGGCCGGTGAGAAGCTGTTCAACAGCAGTTGTGGTGGACTGGCGTACACTGGCTGGCTCTGGTGCATACTAGCAAAACTCCTATGTCCAGCTAAGACACCGGTGTGCTATTGCCACGAAAGCGAGTCCATCCAACGCCTACTAACTAGTGACTGTCAGCTTCGTTTGGAGAGTTGCTCTTGATCGTTTTCGGTGTGCTTTTGCTTGGGGTTAGGAAAAAGGTTCCAGTATGGTAATGTTCTGGGAATTTATTGGCTAGTTAAGCTTTGCCGGACCAATATTATTTTTACAAGTGTAGTTTTTCTCAGAAGGTTATATATAGCTACATGTACATTCTCGATGTTTTGAATACCTTTTGAGATCTCATTGTTGCACATGTTTAATTAACATCTCCTTGATATAATATGCCCCTTTTATCAATAACAAAAAGTGTATAGATGTGCATAAAAACTGTAAGCGCTTCTACGCTTCATTGCTATGACAAGCAGGGCAGGGCCGCTGTCAATGGTCCAAGAAGCAAAATCTCGAGGTTGTCATCCGCGAGCTCAACTACAATAATAGAAAAATGGTATGTTCTATAGGTTTTCGGTAAAATAATTGCGGGGGAGGCTTTTGGTAATTCGCAGTATGCTGCATTTTTACTTTCATACTTGTAACATATTTGTGTGTGTGTGTGCGCGCACGCATGCGTGCTTACCATGCCTTTGAGAATTCTAGTATGCTAATTGTCGACAAAAATCTGCTTTCTCGTGGCTCTTCTTTTTATTTTATTGTTTGTTTGACCATATTTTGTATTCAGTCGCTAAAATGGTCTATATAACGCATATGTTCATTAGTTCTAGCACTTTTGAAATTAATCTGAAATGTGATGTCTAAGTCTAGAGTTTACTCTTAATCAATTGCCAGAGTGCCTGGCCCTTCAGGTTTTGTTTCGCGGTTGGGCCTTTCAGGTTTTGCGGGGAAAATGTCTAGAGTTAACAAGAGAGCACGTAGGCGAATGCAGAGTTGTCTCTAGGTGAGCACATATAAGTTTGCCTGTGATCTCCGCTCTTTTTCTAAATCACTGGAATATAATTTTTTTTTTCGAAAAGGGGGGCTTCCCCGGCCTCTGCATCAGCATGATGCATACGGCCATCTTATTAAGCATAAAATAGTCCACAAAGTCTCCAAGTCTCAAGGTTGTCAACAAGAAAAGTAAGAAAAGGCTCACACAGAGCCCGAAGGCTAGATACACAAGCTAGCCAAAGCACTTATACATCACAGCCGTTTGGCTCCAAAATAGACAGGTAAACTAATTGCCTATCCTGTTACACGACCGCCATCCAAACCGGCTGAATATATCCCGAGCTACCATCTCCCATCGGATAGCAGCAGTAACCAAAAGCTCCCTGGCCTCCGTCGGAGTGAGTAGCGACCAGGAACGGATAAGAGCCGTTGCTCGGAAGATAACCTGCAAAACATGGATATTTGTTGATCTGTTAAAGACGAAGTCATTTCTGCAATTCCAAAGCGCCCACAAAAAAGCGCAAACCCCCAAGCGAATATGTTTTGCTAACCCGGGCTCTACCCTAGTTAGCCATGTCCCAAACAACATGTTAACCGACCTTGGTGGGGTAATATTGAAAGCGACTTGAATAGTCGTCCAAAGAATTCTAGCTAGTGGGCAGTCAAAGAAAAGATGTTTAATGGTTTCACCCTGATCACAGAAACTACACCTAGTAGGTCCTGTCCAATTACGCTTAATAAGATTATCCTTTGTTAAGATCACCTGTTTATGTAGAAACCACATAAACACCTTGATCTTTAAAGGAACTCTGACGTCCCACACATGCTTTGAAGTAGGAATCGAGCTGGAATTAATAACATCAACATACATTGATTTAACCGTGAATCCCCCCGACCTAGTGAGATTCCAGCGTAATTTATCAGGTTGTTGAGATAGTTGTACCTGCATCAGTCTCCTAACTAGATGCAGCCACTCTTCCCAACGATTGCCCACTAACGATCTTCTAAACTGGATATCCAGGGGTATCGAGGCGAAGACCGATGCAACCAAAGCATCGCGCCTTCGAACTATACGATACAGAGACGGATACTGGATTGCTAGGGGAGCCTCTCCAAGCCAAGTATCCTCCCAGAATCTCGTGCTTGCACCATTACCAACTAAATGCTTTGACCTCTGAAAAAATGAAAGCTTCACTTTCATAAGCCCTTTCCAAAAGGGTGAATCAGTTGGTCTAACCGACACCTGAGCCAAAGTTTTGGTTTGGAGATACTTGTTACGCAGGATTTGAGCCCACATGGCGTCAGTTCCTGAGGATAACTTCCACAACCACTTACTAAGAAGGCACCGGTTCTTGACTTCGAGATTCTCAATCCCCATACCCCCTTGGTCTTTCGGTCTACAAATGATATCCCACTTCGCTAACCGATATTTTCTCTTAGGCTCATCCCCCTGCCAAAAGAACCTCGATCGATAGAAGTCCAGTCGTTTCCTAACTCCAACTGGGACTTCAAAGAAGGACAAAAGGAACATGGGCATGCTCGTGAGCACCGAATTAATAAGAATTAAACGGCCTCCATACGACATGAGCTTGCCCTTCCAACAACTTAGCTTCTTCTCGAAACGATCCTCAATACACTTCCATTCATTATTCGTGAGCTTGCGGTGATGAATAGGAATTCCTAAGTAGGTAAAAGGCAGCTCACCCAAACCACATCCGAACAACTGCTTGTAATCCTCTTGTTCCTCTTTGGCTCTCCCAAAGCAGAACAACTCACTTTTGTGGAAGTTAATTTTGAGCCCACTTAGCTGCTCAAACAAACAAAGCAGCAGCTTCAGATTTCTAGCTTTTACCAAGTCATGCTCCATGAAGATGATAGTGTCATCAGCGTATTGCAGGATGGATATACCCCCATCCACTAAGTGTGGCACCAAGCCCCCTATTTGGCCAACTTCCTTGGCTCTCCCTAACAACACCGCCAACATATCGGCTACTATGTTGAACAGAATAGGGGACATCGGATCTCCCTGCCGCAGGCCCTTATGTGTCTGGAAGTAATGACCGACATCGTCATTCACTTTTATGCCAACACTACCCTTTTGCGTAAAAGTTTCAATCTGGCTCCTCCAGCCCTCGTGGAAACCTTTCATACGCAAAGCTTGTTGCAGAAAAGGCCATTTAACTTTGTCATACGCTTTCTCAAAATCTACTTTAAAGATGACTCCATCAAGTTTCTTAGAGTGAATTTCCTGGAGCGTTTCATGCAACACCACCACCCCTTCAAGGATGTTTCTGTCTGGCATGAAAGCTGTTTGGGATTGCTGCACCACAGAATGCGCAATCTGTGTGAGCCTATTAGTCCCAACCTTGGTAAAAATTTTGAAACTGACATTCAAGAGGCAGATAGGACGGAACTGCTCAATCCTGAGAGCGTCGGTCTTCTTTGGAAGCAACGTTATCGTTCCAAAGTTCAAATGAAAAAGTTGAAGCCGTCCAGCAAAAAGGTCGTGGAACATGGGTAGCAGATCCCCTTTGATGATATGCCAACATCTTTTGTAAAACTCCGCCGGGAACCCATCCGGCCCGGGAGCCTTATTGTTCTCCATCTGAGAGATGGCATCGAAAACCTCCTTTTCCGTAAACGGCGCAACTAGCATGTCATTATCAGCAGCAGTTAATTGAGGCACATCCTCAGTCCTGGACTCATCGAGGGACACAGCGCTATCCTCCGGCGGTCCAAATAACTGCTTGTAGTATTCGGTGATGTATAGCTTAAGATTATCGTGACCAACAATTGTGCCTTCATCTTGCTCGAGCTGAAATATTTTTTTCTTTCTGTGTTTGCCATTCGCAATCAGATGAAAGAATTGAGTGTTCGCATCCCCTTGGATTACTTTGCGAACCTTTGCTCTGAGCGCCCACTTCAGCTCTTCTTCGCGGAGAAGTTCCTTCAACCTCTTTTCCGCATCAATCTTACAGCACATATCCGCAGATTGAAGAACCGCTGATTCAGCTTTAACATCTAGGTATTGAATAATCTCCAGGAGTCTGTCTTTCTCAACCTTATAAACTCCACTTAGATGTTTAGCCCAACCTCGAAGAAAGCACCTCAAATGCCTAATCTTATTCTGCCATCTCTCGACAGGCGATCTACCCCTAGACTCTCTAGCCCACTCTCTGGCAACAATATCCAAGAAACCTTCTCTTTCAAACCATGTCGTTTCAAAGGAGAAAGTATTCTTGTTTCCCACATGCCTTGGCTCCCCTGAGTCAACAAATAGCGGTGTGTGGTCCGAAATTCCTCGCGTTAGAGCCTGCACCGTGACCAGAGGGAACTTCTGCTCCCATTCGGCACTTGCAAGAACCCGATCCAACTTCTCATATGTCGGGTTTGGTAAAGAGTTAGCCCAGGTAAATTGTCTACCAGAGAGTTCGATTTCTCTCAAATCCAAACTCTCAATGATGGTATTAAACATAAAGGACCATCGCCCATCAAAATTATCGTTATTCTTTTCATCCCGCCTCCTAATAATGTTGAAGTCCCCCCCAACCAGGATAGGGAGTTGTTCGGACCCACAAATTCGAACCAGGTCAGCCAAAAATTCAGGTTTAAGCTCAGGTTGTGCAGCCCCGTAGACCGCCACCAACACCCAGTTAAACCCATCTATTTTGGACCTGACTCTGAATTTCACTGCAAAGTCACCCATAACAACACTCCGGACTTCAAGGGAATCACATCTCACACCCAGCAAGATGCCCCCAGACCTCCCTCTTGGAGGAAGACAATGCCAATCGAATTCCACCCCTCCCGACAACGTGTTAAGAAACTGAGGTGCAAAATTATCCCTACCAGTTTCAGAGAGAGCAATGAAATCTAAACGGTGCTCTAAAGATGCCTCCACTAGAAACCTACGTTTAGCCAAGTCCTTAAGACCTCTGCTATTCCAGAATATTCCTTTCATAGGTCATCATGGAATTTTTTGGCCTTACGAATTCTAGCACTCCTGCGTACCGCGGATGCAGGGTACACCTTCCGCTTCCACTTACGTTTAGGAATGTTATCACCTGTAGCCCGGTCCTCATAACCGTGCTCTGGTTGAACATGAGCTGCATCATCTACCTGGAGTTCATCCTCATCAGGCTCCGCAGACGGAGGAACAAGATCCGCGCAGAATTTATCAAGCACCCTAACACCCAAGGCCTCAATCTCCGCATCATTCAAAGGTTTTACAGCCGCTAGGTTTCTAATAGACTCCAAGGCCCGTTCCGCTTCCAAATCTAAAAGATCATTAACCGAGTTTTCAATTTCCAAATTATTATTCCCAAGAGACACCCCCACTTGGTTTGCATTATTAATAATCTCATCCTTAGAGAAATGCAGAATAGAATTTGAAACATTAACTGACATACCTGTTGTGCTCTCCACATCACGCAGCTTGGCCGCCCGCATAGCGCACCTCTGCTGCAAATCATCAACCTCCGGAAGGTCCTGGAGACGAGAGCTCGTCCGCCTCCCCTCGGAAGCAGGGTCTCGGATCCCTCCGAACGCGATCACCTCCTCCCGAGTAGCGGCTCCCGGAGTAGGTCTGGGAGAGGGGGACCGCGTAGGAGATGTGGAGATGCCTGACGGAGTTGGCACCAGGGCCTCCTGCCCTAGTCCGACCCCCCCAGCCGACGCCGTGGCAGCCGTGCGCTCCACCTGCAGGACCGCCGTCGGTACTAGAGGGTCAGGGGCCACCTGCCCCTGACGCCTGCCTAGCACCTCCGGCGACCCCACCACCAACGAGGCTCCCGCGAGACGGACCTCCAGGGCCTCCTGCCCCAAAGATATGTCGCCCCGGCTGGACACAGGTACCTGCGCCGCCTGCTGTGAAACAGAAGAATGAGAGGGAGTCGTGGCCACCTGCCCAGACGCCCCTCCCCTCCGCGAGGAAACCGAAGACCTAGATCGCCCTGGCGACTCCTGAGGCTCCACCTCTTGAACAACACGGGCACTGAAGCTGGCCGACTGCCGGGGTGACCGCCCAAAGTCCAAGACCGGTAGCGAATGCTCGAACGCATCGTCAGAGTCAACCCGATCACTCCACAGACGAGGAGGCGCCGACGACGGCAGAAAAGATCCAAACCGCAGTGAGTTATGAGGCAAAGACGAAGCCGGGGACTGCTCCATCCCGGCTCCGTTCTCCGGCTCCTGAGCAGCAGGCCCCGATCCATTGGGCTCCTGTGCTGCCTCATCCGCCTGCTCCCTGGGAGCACCTGTATCATCACCCCCATCGTGCATATCCACGTCAGTGCCAGCAGCAACCTCAGCAAACAACTCTGCATCCTCAAACTCAATATCAAGTGGAAACACCTCGCCTCTATAGGTCCAGTTGATGACGTCCGGGACATACTCAATATCCAGAATGCTAACTCGCAGTCGAGCCACCCCCTGAGCTCTAGTGAACGCCATATCCACTTTCTCCGTCTTACCAACCATAATCCCCAAACTAGCCACCACACGCACATCAGAAAGAGCCTCAGACGGTGCCCCCGAGAAACGCAGCCACACCTGAGTAAGAGGCTTCCCCTTAGGCTCAACTTTCTTCCACTCGTGGAACTCCAAAATACCTTTGGTGCCTGGCACCTTACACATCCCAAAGCTCAACAAACGCTGCAAGTCCTCAATCGAAGGAAACTCCACTCTGAATACTCTATCCTCAACGGGTACGAGGTCCCACTGAACATCACCCGGAGCCAACTCCTGAAGTCTCTGCACAATCTGAGCCTGGGAGACATCTCCCTGTGTCACCTTGACCAAACCAGAAGTAAGGCTCTGTGTATCAGCTGGGATCTCCCTCGCAGCCGCTGACTCGAAGAACATCAGCTCCGCACAGTACACACCATATACAGTAAGAGCTGGAATATGGTCCCTCAGCAAAGGACAATCCCCTGAAGCATGCGCAGGCTTACCACAGGATTCGCACAGCTGGGCCACACACTCCGCGATGAAGTGCCCCTTCTCTCCGCACCGGTAACAAAGCATTCTCTCTTTCTTCCGAGCGTACTTGGATGCCCTCTCAGAATCAGCCACTTGAACCACCTCAGCCTCCTTCGCAATCCCAGGAACCTCAGCAACCGCAAGTGCATTCACCACCTCCATCGCCTGGGGAGGTAGCTCCTGTGGTGTCTGATCAGTCTCCATCGCCGCCCCGTCAGAGTCAACATGTCTAGGGGGAGGCGGCCGGCGGAACCTTCCGCGGCCTCCACCACGACCACGGTATCCGCGATAACCTCCTCTGTGCCTGTTATCAGGTCCTGAGGCCCCCTCAACGAAGCCTCCAGCCGGCCCCAGGAACGGTCTCTCTGCAGACCCGTCACTCTGCCAAGCATAACCCCGACCTCCTCCCGCTGAAATATAATGCATTGAAACTTGGTTGTATGAAATATAAATATTTAAATTAATAATAGGAGAACTAAGACATATGATATATTATATTTGATTATTGTATAGATGTAAAATATTCATTGAATATCGGTAGCACAATAGAATAGAAAGATCATTTTCATGCATTTTCTCGTTCATGGTTGCATTTTGAGATACTTAGATGTTTAGAAAAGTAGATTAGTTGGATGACCTATTTATTTAGTTATATAGGATTGAATGATTCCATGAAGTCTTAGAAAATTCAAACAATAAATGATTGAGTATTAAATATAGATGTCAGATTTTGCGCACATCTTGATTTACATTTTTTGTTTAGACTACGAGTTAACCCATTTTATCATAAAATGGTGCAAATACACATATAGGCCACATTATGAGCGTGCAAGTGAGTTTTTCTTTTCTCTCAACTTCAAAATTCACTTTCTGTTTTTTGTTCTTGAAAATAAACAGGACACATGTGCTTGGGTGTACAAAATCTATGTCCAGTTGATGTGCCCCTGTTCCAACGTGCTACTGTGAACTTTGCACATATAAAATGGCCAGTGCCTGGTTGCAAACGCATATCTTCTTGTTTGTATGTACAACTAGCTGTATTATTGCACATTCTTTAAGAGGGAGCACAAGTTTTTTCCCAGCACGTGTTTAAGTATTATATCTAGGACATATAGGCCTAGTAGGGGGGTTGAGGTCTATAGAGTTTTCAGGCTCAACATGAGCAACTTGTACTGCATGCCACGTCGTGTACGTATATATAGTTAACTAAATCACATCATGTGGATTTAAGACATTATCTCTCCCGATTAATCCACTTTGAGAAAAGGAAACTTCTTAATTGTCGTCTATCCAATTTAGGTATGCTCCTGTGCCCTTTCTTCTGCACACCACCATCAATACTTGAAAATGGTACTGTTATACTTATTCGACGAATCAGGGAAATCCGTGGTCTAAACTTCAACATTCAGCAATTTTTCGACAAACAATGGATTTTATTAGCTCAAAATAAAGCATCATGGGGATACTAACACAATGAGCATACACCCCCCCTCCGCATAACCAATATGCACACAGCTAACACAAACGCACACATACAAAGAATCATGCCGGCAAAGAGCAAAGTCATATAAGACTGAAGTTACGCCTAGGCGAAAAAAAAGAAAAAAGAAATCTTCACTGTTCAAAACAACAATCGGCAAACTACAAAACGACCATCTGCATCAACCATCTATTGGTATTAGAAGGACAACGAGAAGGGTTCTCTAGCAACAATGTCTCCAGGAAGAGAATGTCGCTCAAGAGTGGCCGTCGCAGAATCTAACAACCGAAAGTTAGATCTTGGATTTTCACTATGAAGATCAAGTCCGAAAATTCGAACAATGGGTTCAAAAAAGTCACGACGCAAAAGCACCGCCACTGCCTGGTATAGCCAACTAGGGTTTTCACCCCGGAGCTCGAGACCTAATACTAAAGAAGCACCATCAAATCGAAGTCATCATGTGTTGTTGCTACACTTTCCTCGACCATTTATCTATAAATAATGTTATTCATGACAATTAGTAATATCGTCTTGCTCTGTCTCATGCTTTCTAGCTTGCTGCTAATTAGACTCTCATTCTTTTCAAGAGATGAGGTTCAAGTTGGATCGGAAAGAACTCACTTTGAATGCAAGGCTAACAAGGAAATTGCCCAAACATCTTCAATTTTGAAAATATAACGGTGAAGACTGGACAACCCTTGTTAAACATTGGTCAGATGCAAAGTATCAGGTATGGTATTTATATGTGATCAGATACATATTGAACTCCTATTTACGCATGTGCCCTACAAATCTATGTTCTTCTAGGCAAGTTGTTCGAAGAATAAGGCGAGCCGTTCTAAAGTGAAATTTCAATAGAAAATAGGATCTCGTAGCTATATTGACACTACAAGGCTTCTATAACTAGCCGATCTTTCCCTCTTTTGGTTGTGCCATATTGTCATATCTATATTGACTTGTTCCAATGCAGAGGAAAGCCCGCGAGGACCAAAAAGAACCTAAAGTAAATGCGGTGGAAATGTTCAAGGGTTGCCACACCAACAAAATGAATGGCATGACTATACCAGTCAAAGACGCTGATGTAAGTCCTTCCTCCTCATGCCTTTGAACTCCTGGTTACTATGGCGTGTGTTGAACTGCATGGTTTGCAGCTACTGTGAGTTACTCTTTTCAATTTTACACACAGTTGTCTTAATGTATCATTGAACCTTACAAGGTTTAAAAGAGAGGAATGATGTTCTTTTGGGTCTTGATCTATAATCTAGTTGCGTGGTGGGCATGCCCACATAATGTTACACTACAAGAAACTTGTTAATGCATGACAGATTTCTGATGACAGTTTCGAACACTATCATGGACGGACTACTACAGCCCGACAGGCCCGCTCAAGCCCGGCTAACCATCCCCCATATACAATGCTAACCCTAAACACTCCTCGCCCGCTTCTCACCCCCTCTTGCGCAGCCAGGTCCCTATCTATGTCCCACGCGACTCATCGCGACTCCACGTCACCGTCGCCCGATTCCAACGACTTCTGGCAGCTATGGCCGGCGCGCAACACACCCCCATCTTCCCCTCGCCCCACTCTTTCCTCCCCTCCGGTTAGATTCACTACTCCCGGCCACCAATGCTCGCTCTCAACCAATCTCCATACCTAGGGTTTCGTCCCTGGCATTGCTCCATCGGATTCTCTCCATCCCCTGCCACCTGCTGGATGGTGCTCCTGGAATAGGGCCGCACAGAGGCCCTCCTCCCGTAGGATGTGCTGACATGGTGCACCCTGCAACGGCATGTTCGGGATGAGCGCGGGTGCGATGGCCTTGTCCCACCCGACAATGGGAGTGGCGAACGGTGGTGCTCCTTCTCGTCCTCTACCTCCAAGGACGCGCGCTGGTACAGTTTAGGCACCCCCGTCCTTGAATCCCGTCCACCGATGTCCAGCTCATCCTCACGCCCATGGATTCGCCTCCTCTGGTTCGTGACACTTGCAACATGGACGTGGTAAGCTCTCTTTCTCTCTCTCTCTCTCCCCTACCATCTACCGCCAAATCTGGATGGCACTTGCATCTTTTGCATAGATACATATGAGGTTTGGTTCAGTTTGTATGCGTCTGGATCTGGATGGCACTTGCAGTGAACAGCCGCTCCTTGGTTGTCCATTTGTATGCGTCCATCAGTATGTAAACGGCTGCCCCTTCACTGTTATTTTGAACAAAACTCCCCCTTAATTCTTCTTGTACCGAAACGAATCCTTGGAAGCTAGCACCACATGTGTGTTGTTCCTGTCATGTACTCGATGCCTTCCGTGATTCAAATTTTCAATACTTGGATAGTGGCACAACATATTTCTAGTTGTGGTCCTGCACTACATTGCTTTTTTCTGATTTAATTTTAGTCAAGTTTATGTGAATATAATCTCCTTTGATCTGATATTTTGGTCTGAATATTTACATTTTAATTATTATGTACGTACTAATGCATTCTCTAGGTATTTGGTCGGTATTATCTTCCAAAATAATAGTAAATGCAATCCTTACATAGAAGTAGCATGTCAGCAAACAAAATTTTGCACATTTTCACTCACTTTGTACAAGTGTAACAGATTATTGCTTGAAAACATAAATATCTCAAGTATAGCGTCAGAACAAAGATACAAATTGTAATTTCAACATCTGGAAACTGACATATACAATGAGTTGGGCATGTCAAATGCTGATGTACAAACAGAATAAAGTGGACTAACCATCTACCATTGAGAACAGTTCAGTACAAAAACTTAGTTATTCACAGTAACTAACTAAGATAACTATTAAAATTGGTAATGTTTGCAGTGCCAATTGAAGATGCCATAGACACGAATGAACTGGACCATTGTACTCTTGCATTATAGAGAAGGCATAATGTTAAATCCAAATAATAGACCTGCAATGCAAACAGAATAAATTTTACGACTGTCATTTTTCTTAGTTGAGAGGCAGTCCTTTCCCACATGGGGACATATCTCAATAGATGTTTTGAATGCTCTGGGAGCTAGAAATCGCGGTTACATCCATACCTCTAACACAGTCACTCCATTGAGTTTTGGTAAATAAATTTGAGCAAGTTAAAGTTACTATTACAATCTTCAATTTGTGAAACTAGTTGTTTGATATTTGTGAAAATTAGAACTCATGAACCATGGTTCTAGAGTTGGTAGTAATATATATATATATATATATATATATATATATATATATATATATATATATTCTATTTTGTGGACCTGGAACTTTCTTAGTTAGGACTATTATGTTGCTATTTTCTGCTTGCTTGCATTCAGAAACTGGATTAAATTATTTACTGCATTGGACAGTCCTCTCCTCTCTGTATTTGGTTTTTTCTTTATTCCTCTTCCTGAGTTGAACATGTTGGAAGAGCAAATTTTTTTATGTTCCTGACACATCACTTTTTGCTATCTTGCTGCTGCAAGACCTGAGAGTTTTGGTAGCTGATATAATTTTGACAATTTTGCTGCAATATCATTGCAATATCATCAGTTTCTCTATTGATTCAGAGTTTTAGACAATTTTACTCTTGCAATAGTCTAAGCAAAACCTCCGTTCTTTTCGTTTGTGCAGGAACTTTGCTCCCATCTAATCCAGTTGGGTTGTGTCAAGGGAAGGGAAGGGGGAATTTTTGGTTGGGTTGTGTCAAGGGAAGGGAAGAGGGCAATGTGTCAGGACCCCGACTCAATGTCACATCGATCTAGGCTGTAACACCTCATATCACTTTGCGGCCTCACGCACGGTATTCCCACAGGTGTCGCCTTACCTTTGCCCGGGACCGTTTGCGCCTTTTGGCTCACGTATATGATGATGTCGCTAGCATCCATATGATAAGGAGCCCGGGCTGACATGACTAGTCGTAAACCCAAAGTGGCACAGACTTACAGGGACAGTCATCCATGACCCAGCATCGAACGTGTCGGTCATCAGCAAGTGGGTCCGGGCTGTAGCACTGGGCTAGCAGGACTCCGGTAAACCGGGCTGTAGCGGGCTATCAGGGCTCCGGTACTCAATGCGTGACATTTCCCCGAAGGGACAGACACAAGAACGAAGAAGGACACATGCCGGCCAGCCTAAGTGTTCCGGAGCAGTAGCAAGCTACCATGGCTCAATGGAAACACTAGGAGACATTTCCCGGTAAGAGAGGCTACTAAAGATAAACAACTAGATAGTCAGATCCCACACATACCAAGCATTTCAATCATACACACAATATGCTCGATATGTGCAAATACAACAAGGCATCACAGCATGACTCTACGACACAAGTACTTTATTTAAAGGCTCAGAGAGCCATACATAACATACATACAAGTACGGGTCACACGACCCACATTCAAGTCATACAGTCATACAAACCAGCAGCGGAAGTAACTTGTCTGAGTACAGACAACTAGTAAAATAAAAGAGGCTTGGAAAGCCTAGCTATACTACGTGGACCGTCACAAGCTCAGGATTACCACCTGGGCCTCAGTCTACTCATCGATGTCAACGTCTATGAAGAACCCATCAGAAGGGGTTGCAGCGTCTTCTGTAAAATGTAAATTATAGCAACATGAGTACAAAGGTACCCAGCAAGACTTACGTCAGATCCTACATACATGCACATTATCAAGAAGGGTTGGTGGAGTTATTGCAGCAAGCCAGCTTTGACTCTTGGCTAAACTATCCTACGAGACTCCAACTTGAAATGGTTTTGCGCACACGAGTCCACTACTCACCACTTCAATACACTACCGAGAATCCACCTCCGTCTTCCTACGGAGGGGCCATCCTCGGCACTCACGCTTATCTTGAAGCTTTTAGTAGTTTCCAGTTTACTTGTCTATGAACTGTATAAGCAACCAAGTAGTCCTTCACCACGGACGCGGCTATTCGAATAGATTATGTTAACCCTGCAGGGGTGTACTTCTTCATACACGCTCTCACCACTTACCGTCGTTTACACGACATGTACTCGGCAACCTTCAAGCGGAAGCCCAACGTGGGTGTCGGCCACGACCTACCTAATCACCTAAGTCTCCAATCTAGGTTTATCGCCTATCCAGGTTTCATCCGCAGGGAGTCCGGCCGAGGTTTCCCATACGGCCCCGAATGATGTGTACAGGGTTCCGTGACACCTAACGGGTGCCCGGTATTCCCGGCCACGTACCTACCGCATCACAGCCCACCCCTACGGTCAGCGCTGTCCACGGCCTCCAGTAGGCTACAAACACCAGAAACTACTTGCAACTCCTGGACAGAGAACTAGGGTGAATAAGAAGCCGAGAGGGTCCATTGGTTTCGGGCCCAATGCATGGTAGTAGCTGATTCTTAAATCACACATACAGATCTCAGTGCTTAAGGTCGGCTTCAATGAAACAACCCACCATGTACTCCTACATGGCCTCTCATCGATACCTTTACCAAATCGTGTTCACCACATCACTCTTAATACCGGCATGATCATTTCACTCTAGCCCGTCACCCAAATGAACCAGACCTGACACGACTCTAAGCATAGCAGGCATAGCAAGGTAGGAACAACACATACATATGGCTCAATCAACTCCTACACATGCTAGTGGGTTTCATCTAGTTACTGTGGCAATGACAGGTCATGCAGAGGAAATGGGTTCAACTACCGTAGCACACAGCAGTTTGAAACGCGTTGTCTTAATGCAGTAAAAGAGAGCAGAAGCGAGAACATGGGATTGTATCGATATGATCAACTGGTTGGTTGCTTGCCTGATGGATCGATGCACGGATACGGTTCTTCGCTGGGGTAATCACGGTACTCCTCGGAGGCAGAACCTGCCGCAAAGAACACCGATACACAACCATCACCAAACAATGTGCGACAATATGATGCATGCATGAAACATGGCAATATGAGTGTGTTGGGCTAATGCAACTAAAACCAGATGGGTTTGAATCAATTTGAACCAAAGATTCAAATTTCAAACTCATAAATGGCCCTCTAAAGTGTTTTATCTTGTTCTGCACTAAACCTCAAGTTAGTTTGTTTAAACATGCATGAAACTAGTACAGATGGATAGATTGGATTTTTCTGATCATTTTTCATATATAATTTGTTTGATTTGGAGCTACGGTTGAATTTATATGAATTTTTGAAGTTTGGGTTATTTTCTAGAATTTATAGATCATTTTAGATTTATTTTAATTCCAGAAAAGGATTACTGCGTCAGCATGAGGTCATGCTGACCTCAGCAAGTCAACAGACCCGGTCCAGGTCAAACCTAACGCGTGGGTCCAGGGTGTCAGTGGCTAATTAACTAATTTAATTTAGTTTAAACTAATCTGGATAATTAGCAGAAGGGGGCCCCACATGTCATTGACTCAACAGTGTCAACCGGGGCCCACCCATGGTCAAAGTCAACACGGCTGCACCGGCGTTTAGCCGCCGGCGAGCCCGACGTGGCGGCGGAAGTGGTTTTGGCCGTTCCGGCGGCCAAATGGGTCGCGGAGGGCATCGGGGTGGAGCTGAGGACGAGCCGCGGCTCTTGGTGGAGTCAGTTGGGGTCGGGATGGCCGGAGTTGGCGCCAGCGACGACCTAGGCGGCCACCGGAGTTCGGTTGGGGACGAACTCGAGGCTAGGGTGTGCGGTGAGGTGCGGGGAGTGCACGGTTGGACTCAACGCAGCGTGGTGAGTGCGTTGGACACCGAGAGGTGGCCGGAGGATGGCCGGGAGCACGTCGGCGACGAGATCCACGGCGGTGCGTGCGGGTGATCTTCGTGCGGTGGCTACACGGCTCGGGGGCGAGAGAGGAAGAGTAGGAGAGGTAGCTAGGCTCACAGAGCACCCGTAGAGGCCACCGGCGAGGTTGGGGATGAGCTGATGCGGCGACGGCGTTGAAAGGGATCTCCGGCGACGGCGGTTCGGTCGAGGTCGGTGCGGTGGACTCGGGCCTTGCGAGCGCTCGGGGCTCGGCTTGCTCGAAGGAGAGGAGGGTGGCGGAGCTCCTGGACACGGTGGCGCAGCGTGGCTACGGCGAGGGGGTGGCTACGGCGAGGGGGTGGCGGCGATGACGTCGGCCATGGCATGGGAGAGCGAGGGAGAGGAGTTGGGGGAGAATGGAGGTGTCCTGGGGGTTCACGGCTTGACGTGGAGTTCATCCAAGCCAGCAACGAGGCGAGGAGGTGAAGCAGGGCGACGGCCAGCTGCGTGGCGCATGCTGCGGCCGCCGTCGGGCACCTGCCTGCCTGCCTGGCCGGCAAGCAGCTCGCTGGCGCGGCACTGGGCTTGGCCGGCAGGTGGGCCGAGTTGCAGGCGCCAGGTAAGTTTCCTTTCTGTTTTTTTTTCTTTTTCTATTTTTCTGCAACTTTGTTGAATTTTTAAAAGTACCTAGGCAACTCCTAAAATCACCAAACTGCTTCTGGTCCATAGTTGGATTATTCCCAACATGAAACATTTCAGTTTAGGAATATTTGAGCATGTGAAATATTTTATATAATTTTCAATGCCCAAATTCAAATACTTATCATTTAATTCAAAAACCCTAAGATGACCTAGAAAATTGTGCATCACTTTTGGCAGAGGTTCTGAACCAGGAGAAAAATGATGGACATTTTAGAAGGGCATTTCAGGTTCATTGAAATTATTTTTAGTAAACCCTAGTTCTTTTCACAGGGGGCTGGGGGTTCTGGCATCCCCACTTCAAGTTTCTGATGAAATGATAGACATGATGCAACACTCTAATGCATGAACTAGCTAGGGTGTGACACAATGTCATGGAGCAGCTGCAAGGGCATGCTAGGAGGGGAGGGCTGACGCCAAAGCCACGGAAGGTCTCTCTCTATCTCTCTCTCTATGTGTGT
This sequence comes from Triticum aestivum, assembly GCF_018294505.1. NCBI lineage: Eukaryota > Viridiplantae > Streptophyta > Magnoliopsida > Poales > Poaceae > Triticum > Triticum aestivum. Next base: position 480,428,035 of record NC_057804.1, on the reverse strand, counting down.
GTGTGTGTGTGTGTGTGTGTGTGTGTTCTGTTAATGAGGTAACATAATCATGGGCCAATTTAAACAAGCATGAACAAATTGAGGTTTACTTGGTAAGCAAAGTATTGTCTACTATTGTTAGCGTTTTAAGATGAACATGGAGCCTACACATTGAGGTTCATGTGTACACTTTTTGACACGTGAATATTTGAAGTTTATGCCGACCCATTTTTTGGCGTAGATACTTTGTTATTCTCATTTGTAGGCACGGTAAGATTTCAGAACTTCAGACAACTTGTAAGTCATTTTTACATATGTTCTAATTCTCTTTCTACTGTCTATTCACATCACAAATATCTAATGTTGTTGTAAATATGCTAGGTATGATCGAGTAGTGGGCTCTTGGTGCTTCCCATCACAATCTGCTATAACATGATAGTTGCCATCATGAGTATATGTTTTGATGATGTAAACTAGATTGTGCTGGTTTCTAACCTTGCCTAGTGCTATATTTTGTTAATTGATGTTGTAAATTATCATTACATGGATGATTTTGTAAACTGCTATGTTGTAGATACGGCTGGATGGCTATGTAAATAATATGTGATATGTGTATTGTACAACACTCGGAAATACTTGGTTTTGGGGCAAAAATTGGAAGTATTTATGTAAAGTATGAAGGTCAAAAAAACCATCGAGTCGAAATTTGTTGAAAGATATGTGCTAATGGGCTTGACTACATTAAATTGTGCCTAAATATGTGATGACTTTTGTGATGAAAATAGTGTCCACATAGGCAGCCATGTCATTCCAATTGGTCGACCCAAAATAATACATGGCGTAAGTACACGACGGTTTGTTCCGTCACAACGGCTCAGGCCTAGTTTGGGTTGGATGGGCTTGGGGGCGACTCGATGGTCAAGAACTGTCATGGAAGGTGTGGTGTCAAATTATGACGCGATATACATGGCAGATTTTGAATCCGTCATAATCGGGTGTCCTTGACGGTTTTGTACACCATGACAGTTTTTACCGTCATGGATTAACATATTTTTTGTAGTGTTACAATTACATTTTTCTCTTATCTTAGTTGTCTCGTGATATGAATGATGTCATATTATGCTCACCATATTTTAAAAACTGTCTCTTTATCCTTAGCTGTCAATACAATGTAAAAAAATAGAAAATACATTAGCCATACTACATTGACATATTTTGAACCCTGCCTATTATGTACCTTGCATTATAAGACATGCTAATATGTTATAGGGGTTCACAAAAATTGTTGGGAAACGTAGTAGAAAACAAAAAAAATTGCCCAACAATCACCCAGGGACAATATGAAGATGCATTAACAATTTGAATTTGATTATTCCCGACTCCGAGTTGCAACAAAAGAAGACAAGTCGGTGTAGATGGTACTTGGACTCCCTCAAATTGTAGATGAACGATCCCACTGAAAGAATTAAGAAGAGGGGTCTAGAGAGGGGGGGGGGTGATTAGACCCTTAACAAGTAAAAGTGGCAGATTTTAGTTTCTTCAAGTTAAGGTTGAGTTTAGCACATGTTAAAGGGCACCCAATACATTTCATACAAGCATGACAATAGTATAGGCAGCTAAAAGAGTAAAGCAGGCAATTTGCAAGAATGTAAAGGTGATGGGAATAGGAGAATGCAAACTCAATGGAGCCATGGAGGATTTTTGGTGTGGTTCCGATAGGTGGTGCCATCATATGTCCATGTTGATGGGGACTTCAACCCACGAAGGGTAACGGTTGCGCGAGTCCACGGAAGGCTCCACCCATGAAGGGTCCACGAAGAAGCAAACTTGTCTATCCCACCATGGCCATCGCCCATGAAGGACTTGCCTCACTCGGGTAGATCTTCACGAAGTAGGCGATCTCCTTTCCCTCATAAACTTCTTGGTTCAACTCCACATCATGTTGGAGGCTCCCAAGCGACACCTAAAAAAAATCTAGGAGACACCACTCTCCAAAAGATAATGGACGGTGTGTTGATGATGAACTCCTTGCTCTTGTGCTTCAAATGATAGTCTCCCCAACACTCAACTCCCTCTCACAGATTTGACCATGGTGGAAGAAAGATTTGAGTGGAAAGCAACTTGGGGAAGGCTAAAAATCAAGGTTTAAATGGTCGGAATGTAATCTCTTGATCTCAACACATGAGTAGGCAGTTCTCTCTTAGAAAATGAAAGGTGGAAGTGTAGGCACGTTCTGATGGCTCTCTATTTGGAGAAGAAGGGGGTGGAGGGGTATATATAGCCTCCACATAAAATCCAACCGTTACACACTTTTGACCCATCTCGGTGGCACCAATCAAAAAACTCGGCGACACTGATCTGCGTAAAAATATGAACATTAGGAATCTTGGTGGGATCGACGGTAACAACTCGGTGGGACCGATGTGCAAGGGCATAGGGCAAACCTCAACAGGTGGCGCCAATTACATCATCTCGGTGGGACCGAAGTGAAGCAATAAGGCAACATAGAATCGGTCAAGTCATCTTGGTGGGACCGATTGCAACATCTCGATGGGAATGAAGTGATTGCAATAAGTCATAGAGAGCTGGCAAGGCCATCTCATTGAGACTGAGATCCATATTTGTGGAACAGAATTGTTAGGGTTTTGGCAGTGGCCAAGTCCAGATGAACTCGATGGCTCTGGGTAGGAAATATCGGTGTGGGCTGAGTTGGAAATTAGGGTCTGGACATATTTGGATGGAGAAAATGGTTGAGGGTTTTGGAGCAATATCACTAAGCACTTGAGCAACAAGATCATTAAGCAACACCTCATCCCCTTTTAATAGTATTGGCTTTCCTATGGACTCAATGTGATCTTGGATCACTTAAACAAAAATGAAGAGTCTTGATCTTGTGCCAATCCATTTCCTTAGCATATTGAAGGGGTCCACAATCCTCTTGTCCATGCTACACCACTGTTGAACTTTGTCTGAAATATACTAGATAAAACTATTAGTCCAACAAAAGATATGTTGACATTAATTACGAAAATCACCAAGGGAACACTTGTGCTTTCACCCACAAACCACCCATGAATAATCCCTCGAACGAAAGAATGAAAGCACCGCCTTGATGTCTACTACGCAGCTTTATTCTTGTAGACTCGTGTTGGGCCTCCGAGCGCAGAGTTTTGTTGGACAGTAGCAATTTTCCCTCAAGTGGACGACCTAAGGTTTATCAATCTGTGGGAGGCGTAGGATGGAGATAGTCTCTCTCAAGCAACCCTGCAATCAAATACAAGAAATCTCTTGTGTCCCCAACACACCTAATACAATGGCAAATTGTATAGGTGCACTAGTTCGGCGAAGAGATGGTGATAAAAGTGTAGTATGGATAGTAGATACGAGTTTTTGTAGTGCGAACAATATAAAAAAGCAAGTTAGTAAATAGTAAAACGGAGCACAAACGGTATTGCAATGATGGAAAATGAGGCCTAGGGTGCATACTTTCACTAGTGCAGTCTCTCAACAATGCTAGCATAGTTGGATCATATGATTATCCATCAAGATGCAATAAAGAATCACTCTCGAGTTCCTATTAGCGGAGAATAAAAGATAGAAATTGTTTTTAGGGTACGAAACCACCTCAAAGCTATTCTTTCCGATCAATCTATCCTAGAGTTCATACTAAAATAACACGAAGATATTCTTTCCGATCAATATAACCAAGAGTTCATACTAAAATAACACCATATGACACACATCAACCAACTCTAATGTCACCTAGATACTCCAATGTCACCACAAGTATCTGTGAGTTAATTCTACGATATGCATCAAACAACTTCATGATCATAATATCAATCCACACAAAGAACTACAAGGAGACCCCAAAGTTTCTGTCGAAGAAAAGACAATAAAAACGTGCATCAACCCCTATGCATAGATTACCCCAATGTCACCTTGGGAATCCGCAAGTTGAGTGCCATAACATACGTCAAGTGAATCAATATGATACCCCATTGTCACCTCAAGTATTCATACCGCAAAACATACATCATGTGTTCTCAGATCTGAACATTCAATCCGACAAGACAAAACTTCAAAGGGTAAAGATTCAATTCATCACAATAAGAGTAGAGAGGGGAGAAACATCTTATGATCCATCTATGTTAACAAAGCCCATGATATATCAAGATCGTGACATCTCAAGATCACGAGAGAAAGAGATTACACACATAGCTACTGGTGCAAACCCTCAGCCCCGAGGGTGGACTACACCCTCCTCATCGTGGTGGCCGCCAGGATGATGAAGATGGCCACCGGTGATGATCTTCCCCTCCGGTAGGGTGCCGGAACGGGCTCCTGATTTGTTTTCGGTGGCTACAGAGGCTTTCGGCGGCGAAACTTCCGATCTAGGTTCTCCATGAGGGTTTTCGAAATATTTGAGAATTTATAGTGCGAAGAGGGGGTGGGGGAGGCCACCGAGGTGGGCACAACCCACCGTGGCACGCCTGGGGGCCCAGGCGCGCCCTGGTGGGTTGTGTCCCCCTCGGGGCACCCCCAGGTGTTGCTCTGGCCCATTGGTAGTCTTTTGGTCCATAAAAAGTCCACAAAAACTTTCGCGGTGTTTGGACTCCGTTTGATATTGATTTCCTGCGATGTAAAAAACAAGCAAAAGATAGCAACTGGCACTGGGCACTGGGTCAATAGGTTAGTCCCAAAAAATGATTTAAAGTTGCTATAAAATGATTGTAAAACATCCAAGAATGATAATATAACAACATGAATACTTCATAAATTATAGATACATTGGAGACGTATCAGCATCCCCAAGCTTAATTCCTACTCGTCCTTGAGTAGGTAAATGATAAAAGAAATAATTTATGAAGTGTGAATGCTAGAAAAGTGCATAAGTTTGATCAATGATAATTTTAGTCACTTTCCCTAGCATGATAACAGCAGCTCTTTCTTATAAAACTTATTATGATAAAGTAGCAACCAATTCACATGTGAAGGTTCAAACAATGAATTCTCTTGAAACTAGAAAACTTATGATCTCAGTCACCAAGAAATTGCAATTCAACTTATTCAACAGAGTCTAAGTAAGAGCTCCACATACTCAACCATCATATAGTCTTCTATGATTACTAACACTCACCCGCATACACATGAGCAAACATTTCAGCCGGACACATAGAAATATAGGGGCTTATAATTCCGCATCCCAATGTATTCACCTCAAGGGTGATGTCAACAATAATAACTCATGCTACCCATATCCAACTGGATAGATGTGCCTAGATCTTTCCTCACCACATGATGCTTGCCAAAAGAGAAAAATAAAAAGGAATAGAGAGAAAAACTTTGACTCTTTGCATAAAACTAAATACTGAAAAGTAAAAGATAGGCCCTTTGCAAAGGGACGCAGAGGTTGCCATGTGCTTATTTGTTTGCATGCTCAACCCCTTAGTGCAAAAGAACGTTACGTTATATTGCCCCTTGTGATAGCAACCTTTATTATGCAGTATGTCGCTTTTATTCTTCGCCATCACAAGTTTTTACAATGCTTAATTGTCTCTTATACTAAATAATCTAACCCTTTTAGAAGCAATTTGTATTGCCTTATTGCACCGACGGCAACTTACTTGAAGGATCTTGCTCAACCCATAGGTAGGTATGGTGGACTCTCAAAACAAGATTTGGGTTTAAGAGTTTTTGGATGCACAAGTAGTATCTCTATTTGGTGCGGAATTTTTGGCAAGCAAATATAGGGGGCAAGCACCACATGTTGAAGGATCTATGACAATACAACTTCTATGTGAATATGAACAAACATAAATCATTATGTTGTCTTCCTTGTCCAACTTCAACAATTTTGACATATAATATTTTTATGGGGGCTCACAATCACAAAAGAGTTCCAAGATAGTGTTTTTGCATGTGAAAGTTCCCTTCCTTCTACTAATCATTCATGAATTGCTTGTATGACCAACATTGTGATTGTCAAGCTTCAAAAGATTTTACTTTCTAAACCCAATGTGATGCTACCACTAGGCATGATATGAGCATACAATTTCAACTTCATGATATTCAATTCATTCAACAATTTACTCATAGGATACAAGTGAAGCACAAGAGTAAATGACAAGCTACTCCAAAAAGATATAAGTGAAGATCAAGCGATTAGTTATGTAAATGGGTAGATAATTGTGGATTCTCTCTTATTTAAAAACGTCCAGATCTAAGTATTTTATTAAAACAAAAAGCAAAACAAAACAAAATGACATTCCAAGCACAGGACAACTCATGTGAAGAAGCAAAAACTTAGGCTCAATCAATACTAACCAATAATTGTTGAAGAAGAAAGGTGGGATGCCTACCGGGGCATCCCCAAGCTTAGATTCTTTAGACTTCTTGGAATATTAACTTGGGATACCTTGGGAATCCCCAAGCTTGAGCTTTTGTGTCTCCTTAATTCCTCTCATATCACGGTTTCCCTAAATCTCAAAAACTTCACCCATACAAAACTCAACAAGAACTCATGAGATAAGTTAGTATAAATCAATGCAAAACCTTATCATTCTCCACTATAGCAAATAACTAAAATTATTATTTGACATTGCATACTAAATGCCTCTGCATATTTAATACTCCTATCCTCAAATAGAATCATTAAACAAGCAAACATATGCAAACAATGCAACCATAACAGCAATCTGCAAAACAGTACAGTTTGTAAAGAATGCAAGATTCATCATACTTCCCTAACTCCAAAAATTATTAAAATTTACCACACTGTAGAAAATTTATCAGAGATTATCATGAAAAAGTTTCAACATTTTATCACATTCTGACTTTTCTCGGAAATTTTTGCAACAGTGTTAAACTTTCTGTTTTGAAACAGCAACATGTAGACTTGCAAAATAAGCATGGTAAAGGCTATCCTTGACAGTTTTATTGAAAAGAAATATGAAAAACATTCTTGTAAATAATAGAAAGCAAATCCTAACAAAATAAAATGATGCTCCAAGTAAAACTCATATCATGTGACGAATGAAAACATAGCTCCAAGTGAGGTTACCGATAATGTTGAAGACGAAAGAGGGGATGCCTTCCGAGGCATCCCCCAGCTTAGTTGCTTGTATCTTTATTGAATATTACCTTGGGGTTCCTTGGGAATCCCCAAGATTGTGGTCTTGTCACTCCTTATTCTCTCATATTGACATCTCACCCAAAACTTGAGAACTTCACTCACACAATACTTAACGGAACTTTGTGAGATAGGTTAGTATGATAAAGGAGCAAACCATTTCACTTTGGTACTGTCAAAGACAAGATTCATAATTGTTTCCACACAATGCATACTGTAGCATATCATTTCCACAATTTATATTGAGCAATATAAGCCATAAAAACTAGGAAACAAGCAAACTATGCATTGAAAATAGAATCTGTCAAAAACAGAACAGTCTGTAGTAATCTGTACTCCAACCATACTTCTTATACTCCAAAAATTCTAAAAAATTGGGAAAACGTGAGAAAATTGTTTATTAATCCTATGTAAAAATAATAAACAAAAAAACACTCTTATTTTAAAAATGGGAATTATTTTTGCGAGCGCAAAAGTTTCTGTTTTTCAGCAAGATCAAATCAACCATCACCCAAACTATCCCAAAGGCTTTACTTGGCACTTTACTGAAACAAAAGCAATAAAACATAATTACTACAGTAGCATTATCATGTGAACACACAAAAAAGTAGGTAAAAGTGTTGAGTTGTCTCCCAACAAGTGCTTTTCTTTAATGCCTTTTAAGCTAGGCATGATGAGTTCAATGATGCTTGCATAAAAGATAAGGATTGAAACATAACAAGAGCATCATGAATCATTAGTTCCTCTCTCGTGATAATTTTCAGTATCATCATGAAAAGATTCATCAATATAACCATCACATAAAGCATTCTTTTCATGATGCACAAGCATAGAAGATTTATTACTCTTTATGGCATACATGTCATCATAATAATCATCATAGATAGCAACATTACTGTCATAGTCAATTGAAACCTCTTCCAAAATAGTGGATGTATCACTAAATAAAGTCATGACCTCTCCAAATCCACTTTCATCAATATTTTAATAAGATTCAACACCCTCCAAAATAGTGGTATCACTACTACCTAGAGTTGACACTCTTCCAAACCCACTTTCATCATTGTAATCTTCATAAATAGGAGGCATGCTATCATCATTATAAATTTTCTTATGGAAAGTAGAAGGAATCAAAGGATCATATTCATTATGCAAAGCATCCCCAAGATTAGGACAAGCATTAATTTCATCAAATAAATCTTCAAACATTTCATACTCATCAAACATAGCATCCCCAAGCTTGTGGTTTTGCATAGCATCATAATCATTCTGATCAATAGCATGAATGGAACCAATAGTATAGTAAATATTATTACTATATTCTTCCAAGCAAGTGCCAAAAAGATTTTCAAGATCATAAGAGACATCATTGTCTTCCCAATCATAATCATCACAACAAGTAGTAGGCATCACAAAATCATACTCAATATCATCATCCTCCATCAACATATTTGATTCACTTTCATGAGGCACAATGGTGATAGGAGCAATGTTACTTGGGAGAGTTACCTTTTTACCTCTTCTTTTTCTTCTTCACCACCTCACGTGTGGGTTTAATCAATTTTTTCGAGCTTCTCGTTGAAGAGATTGATTGGATAGGAAGCTCCTCCTCGTTACCTGATTCGTCATAAGAAACACTAGGAGGGTATTGGGCAATATTTCCCCTTTCATTAGTGTTCTCTTCATCTTCTATTTGTTTTCTTGTATTTATGTAATTGGCACTATAAGGATTTTCAATGCAATTTACCGCACAAAACATATAAATTTCCTCTAGATCAAAATCAAGAAACCTATTGAGATTAAATTTTCGAATACCCTTAGTTATGCGTTTCATTTCTTCATACCCCAAAAGAAGACTAAGATCTTTATGATGCTCAAGGGTAATCAAGTTATCACAATTTTTGGACATGATTTGATCATGAAACAAATAGTATTGGAGATTTAAACGGCCACGTTCATTGCAAAGTTCACAAGGATGGTGAAAAAAATTAAATCTTTCAGCACAATCATCTAGCCTCTCTTGCAACTTTTTCGTTTCTAAATATTTATGCTTCTTACAAAATCTATCTTCCAGTTTTGGTGTGTGTGTGTGCACTCCCAAGTTACTCCGCAAACATTGACATCCTTGAAGCAGACATAATTATCATGGCTAGTGCAATCATCATTAACCTCATGGATATTTAAGGAATTCATACTAACAATATTGCAATCGTGTTCATCATTCAAAGTTTTTATGTCATAAATTTTATTGATTCTTTTTCTAGCAATTGAGCACAATTATCGTAACCCTTATTTTCAAGATAGGCACTATAAAGATAATGAACAATATGAGGTAACCCAATCTCCATTTTTTTGTTTTCTTTTTTTAAACCAAACTAGTGATAAAACAAGAAACTAAAAGATTCGATTGCAAGATCTAAAGATATACCTTCCAGCACTCACCTCCCTGGCAGCGGCGCTAGAAAAGAGCTTGATGTCTACTATGCAACTTTATTCTTGAAGATTCATGTTGGGCCTCCAAGCGTAGAGTTTTGTAGGACAATATCAATTTCCCTCAAGTGGATGACCTAAGGTTTATCAATCCATGGGAGGTGTAGGATGAAGATAGTCTCTCTCAAGAAACCCTGCAATCAAATACAAGAAATCTCTTGTGTCCCCAACACACCCAAAACAATAGAAAATTGTATAGGTGCACTAGTTCGGCGAAGATATGGTGATAAAAGTGTAGTATGGATAGTAGATATTAGTTCTTGTAGTGCGAACAATAAAAAACAGCAAGGTAGTAAATCGTAAAATGGAGCACAAATGGTATTGCAATGATGGAAAATGAAGCCTAGGGTGCATACTTTCACTAGTGCAATCTCTCAACAATGCTAGCATAGTTGGATCATATGATTATCCCTCAAAGTGCAATAAATAATCACTCTCGAGTTCCTATTAGTGGAGAACAAAAGATAGAAATTGTTTGTAGGGTACGAAACCACCTCAAAGCTATTCTTTCCGATTAATCTATCCTAAGTTTGTACTAAAATAACCCGAAGCTATTCTTTCTGATCAATCTAACCAACAATTCATACTAAAATAACACCAAATGACACACATCAACCAACTCTAATTTCACCTAGATACTCCAATGTCACCACAAATATCCATGAGTTAATTTTACGATATGCATCAAACAACTTCATGATCATAATATTCAATCCACACAAAGAACTACAAGGAGACCCCAAAGTTTCTATCAGAGAAAAGATAATAAAAACGTGCATCAACCCCTATGCATAGATTACCCCAATGTCACCTCGGGATCCGCAAGTTGAGTGCCATAACATATGTCAAGTGAATCAATATGATATCCCATTATCACCTCAAGTATTCATACCTCAAGACATACATCATGTGTTTTCAGATCTGAACATTCAATCCGACAAGACAAAACTTCAAAGGGTAAAGATTCAATTCATCACAACAAGAGTAGACAGTGGAGAAACATCATATGATCCATCTATGTTAACAAAGCCCATGATATATCAAGATCGTGACATCTCAAAGATCACGAGAGAGAGAGAGAGAGAGAGAGAGAGATTTAACACATAGCTACTGATACAAACCCTCAGCCCCGAGGGTGGACTACTCCCTCATCATTGTGGTGACCTTCGGGATGATGAAGATGGCCACCGGTGATGATCTCCCCCTCCAGCAGGGTGTCGGAATGGGATCCCGATTGGTTTTCGGTGGCTACAAAGGCTTGCGGTGGTGGAACTTCTGATCTAGGTTCTTTGCCAGGGTTTTTGAAATATTTGAGAATATATAGGGCGAAGAGGGGGTGTGGGAGGCCACCGAGGTGGGCACAACCCACCGAGGCACGCTTGGGGGCCCAGGTATGCCCTGGTGGGTTGTGCCCCCCTCGGGGCACCCCCAGGTGCTGCTCTGGCCCATTGGTAGTCTTCTGGTCCATAAAAAATCCACAAAAAGTTTCGTGGTGTTCGGACTTCGTTTGATATTGATTTTCTGTGATGTAAGAAACATGCAAAAAACAGCAACTGGCACTGGGCACTGGGTCAATATGTTAGTCCCAAAAAATGATATAAAGTTGCTATAAAATGATTGTAAAACATCCAAGAATTATAATATAACAGCATGAATTCTTCATAAATTATAGATACGTTGGAGACATGTCACGCCTCTCTATGAGTTGCAAGCATACGGTCTTCATGATCCGGCAGCGCTCCGCCGTCCAGAGCTAATCGTTGCCGGAGAAACCCTTACTGATCTTTATTATTAGAAAAGGGCAATGCTAACAAGCCCAATTTTCCACTACTATCCTACCCTGTCATCCTATTCTTTGGACGTGTACGGTTTTATTTCGTCCGCTTGATGATAATGTGGTCATGACATCCATGTTCGCTACATGATCACCAAGTCCGTCCTAACCTCCGTATCCGTCCAGATGCAACCGGTGTTCCGCCAGCGCTTGGTGTAGCCCCGATTACACCAACTCCTTCCACACATGGGTTCACTTTCATGCACACCGCCACATCATATTACACCATCGTACCAGAGATTTCCGCGAGATTTGTGTGCTTAAGCATGCATACATATTGTTGTTGTGAGTAGAAGTAATTGTGATGTTGCTTGAATATATTTGTATGTCATGTATGCTGTGTGCCTTGTTGCAATCGATTGTTTCTTGTGCTTCTTTATTTGAATGTTTAGTGTTACCCTATTTTCCCCTTATGGAAGTTGCTCATGAACCGACACCAGAATAGAAGAAGCCATGATAAATATATCTCGCTCAGTTAAACCCAATGAGATTTCAGTTGACAACATGGTATTGCAGACATCCGGCCTGGATACAAATTATATCTCGCTCAGATTTTCAGCATCAGGTACCCGACAGAGAGACATTTTCACTGCTGTAATAATTAACCCAGCATGAGAACAAAGTTGGGTCCAAGGCCAACCGAACATTTCAAGTCAAAAGCGGGGTTTGATTCTGCTATGGGTAAGATTTGAAACATGCTACACCCAAAAGACAGTCCAAATATGCGATCAATTCAGCAAGAAGGACAGCCAAGCAATACTTGTCATATAAGTAATCAACAACCGGAATGTCAAGAATATATATGTATGCAATTCCGTTCGCAAAGAAAAGTAGCCCAGCAAAGCTTACAGTTCAAGACTCCTCAATCTTCCTTAGTAAGGTATGAATGACTTCCCATGCAAAATATTTAGTCTTTTTCAGTAAGATACCGCAAGAAACTTCTGGCATAAGGTACCGAGTCTTCCCTAGCAAGTCACTAAGGGGGAAGCTTCTGAGGTACGGTACCCAATCTTCTTCAACAAGTTGTCTAACGAAAGTTTCCAGCGCAAGCCATCCAGTCTTCCTCAACACGATACTCTCGACGGCTTCCAACACAAGCTGTCCAATCTTCCTCAGTATGACACTGTTATAAGATATTAAATAATGAGTTGTCAAGCTTATGACTACATCACAAGTCTCAGGTCCGCAATGGATTGGTCAAAAAGCAAGAACTCAAATAGAACACAAGTATACCTCGAGAATCAGATATTTATATATACAATGAGCATGTTGCCAAGTTCATGCAAGTCACTCGTACAAGGAAGAATTCAAGGTGAGCATCTGATAACCTCGCGGGTTATACCAGAGAAAGAAAGCTAGTGGGTGATGCAAGAACCAACAAGCCTTAAAGAAAGGCAACATTGAGACAACTATTTTGGTAGTGGTTATCAAGATCAGCCTCTTCACACCCGACAAAGTGATATCATTAACCTTTGTCACTATCTCGTATGATTGATGACAACAATAAGCTTCGTACAAGCACACATGAGCCTGGCAAATATCCCAAGAATCGAGACACGAGCAAGGCCAAGGTATAATGCCAAATATTGCATATGACAACACCCATGGTCACATGAAGAATCAAGAGTATATATGGCAACGCTCTTTCAAATAAAGGATCCAGACCAATAAAATAATAATGAAGGAGCAAGATCAGCAATACAAGAATGATCATGGTTGCATGACCAACATGGTACAGATACCCCAAACAGTTTGAGTCAGTATCGATCACCATGAAGATACACCTAAGGGGTCTACTCTGTCTCGGTAAGGACCTCATAGCCAGGTAACTCGCTTAGCCAACCATATGTGCTCAGTATTGTCAGCATCGAATATCCAAGCCCGTCGTGTCAGACCAAAGGCCACCTCAACAGGTCAACTCCAGCAACCGTGTTATGGCTGCACACGGCTTACCATCCACATGAATACACGGATATAATGAGTGATCCGGATGTTGAATGACACTCTCACAACATGTGCCCTCACTTATGGTAATTGATTAGAGAATAGCCTGTCATGGACAAGATTCTTTTTCCCAAAACACCGCCAGTCAAGTCTGTGAATGTTATCGACACAAGGTGGTGCACTTTTATGTAAAACCTCACCAGCGATAGTCAAGTACTTGGTACGGATTGGATACTCAAGAAAGTGAAACCAGTCAAGATAATTCAGAAAGGCCTGCGAGAAGTCAGAATCCGTCAGGAGAACAGGTAAGATTCACACCACTGTTTTAAACTCGAAGGTCATGCATATATTCGAACAACTCGATAGCTTGATAGAAACGACTCCTTGTTCCCCGAGGAGATGCACTCTATGGAATATTCTCGATAATGGATACAAGAATATACACCTTCATAGAGAATCACTAGGGAGAAGGACACGCATGTCCATTATGGTAATATTTTGGACCTCAGCTAAGTCAGAAGATATGAAAGAAATTGGAGCCAGTGTAAACAAGAGCATACGTGGTAAGTCAGAATGTCAGATGTGGTGAAGCAAACCACCCCGGGCAAGACAGTCACTCAGATGAAATTTAATGGGAACATAATATAAAGGAAAATCCGAGTTGGAAATAGTTTTATTGAGTCAGAATATTGACTTCATCCCTGAGCAACCAAATCTCGAGGACGAGATTTCTTTAAGGGGGAAGGTTTGTAACACCCTGGATTTTGGCCTTTTCTTTTTCTTTTGATTTCCCTTGGATTATTGCTTTGATTTGCTTTTTCGTGGCTCTGCAATCCTAAAACTTGGGACGATCATGTCTTCCTAGGTTTCACAGTGGCTTGTCATCCTCAAAACCCTCCCTAGATCATGTCATTTCCATCCTATCCCAAATCCCAATATTTTTTATTGGGAATATTCCTTTTCTATTAAAGGAGTTATCCTATTTGCCCCAGGTTGTGAAGCAACCCACCTTTCTGCCATTTAAAAAATTCCAAAATCATTCTCATAAATTATTTGGGTCATATCTTCCTCAAATATGGCAAAACTTTTCATTGCCATGCTAAAAAAAACTCAAATAATTCTTTTCCTATTTTACCCTAAATGGCACTTTGTGAAGGAAGTGCTATTTATCTTCGCTTAATTCACTCCAAACTTTTTGGAAATCTTTTCCTGTCCATATCATTGCCTCATGCCAAGATTCAACTCAATTTGCATAGTAAATATTTTCAGATAATTTCCAAAGTTTCTGTCCAGAAAGGAACTTTGTGAAGGAGGTGCAAGCTAGGCTTGTCCAAATGAGTTGAAACTTTTCCACATCCTTCATATGACCAAATCATGACTCTCCACCAAATTTGCGCTCGTGTCATCCCTTCATGTGAGCTCAGCATCAAATCTTGGTTTCTGGTCAGAATTTCGGTTTGTGAAGTAACTATATTTTAAATTGCTTCATTATGGCTGAAATTTTACCAGGACATGCTCCTATCCATATAACCTCCCTCCACAAAGTTTTGGCTCATTTCATCTAGCCATTTTCCTTGTGCAATTTTCCTAAGTTTCTGTCCAGAATGAAGCTTTGTGAACCAAGTGCCATTTTGGTATTTCCAAATGGCATGAAACTTTTATAGCAGCTTCATGTCATCAAATAACTCATCTCCTCCAAATTTCAGCTCATGCAAAGCATTTGTGTGAGTGCTATTTCATCATTTCCAATTCTGGACAGTGTGACACTTTCTACATCAAATGCCAACTAAAGCCCTCCTATTAAGCTGAAACTTGGCCACCTCAGGGATCTTAGCATGTAATAACACTATGCCAAAGACCACAGTCTAGCCCCGCTCGGATCTTCCTCACCACATCACAAACAGGTTGTTGTTGATCTGCTTTGGCACTCAGTGCATTTCTCTTCTTTGCCCCTGAGCTCATTTCTTTCTTCATTGATACTAAGGGCAGTATGGACTATCTACTGGACATGGTCGGTCTGGCCAAAACGCGCCGCTTGCACCAGTTCACGCGGTGACCACGGGTCATGCCAGCCAAAATTCGCGCTCTGGCCGACCGCGTGCCCTGTAGCCACCCTCTTCCTCCGCCTCTCGACGCCTCTCCTTGTCAAGGAGCGCCCCCCGTGCTCGTCTGCATCCTCCGGTGCCTAGGCCCCGTCTTATATCGTCGCTGTTGGACCGCGAACGCCATGCCCATGCTGCGTCCAGCCCCTGTCCTCCATTCGAGCCACGTTGGAGCTCGCCCGTGAGCTCCAAACACTTCCCCCGCGGCTATATAAGCGCCCCTGAGCTCCTCCGCACCTTACCATTTCCTCTCGAAGCCTCCCCGACCACCGGAGCACCACTTCTCCTCCTTTGGCCGCCGCCGTCCACCATGGTCGCCTCGGCCTCGGCTTACATTCGAGTCACCCGAGCTCCTCCTCCACCTCTAGCCACCACCAGCACCTTCCCCACTCTCCAGCACTCCTCCTCCACCCTCGCCACCTCGCCGGAGTGCCCGGGGCCGTCGCCTCAAGACCGGCCGCCGCCTTGCCCGAGCTCTCTATTGCTTGGTGCCCCGGCCACCTTGCTCCTCCCCGGCACCTGTTCTCCCTCTGAATGGATGCGAGACGTCACCCTAAGCCTGCCGGTGCCTCCCGCTGGGCCGGAGACGGTCGGAGCCGCCCGCGCCTCTCGCCGGCGCCCACCTCTGTTCACCACCGTGCCCATCACCATAGGCATTCCCCACTGCTCTTGTCAGACCTCCCCGTTGCGGTGCCCTTCCCCGAACTTGTTGGAGTCCCACCCTCGCCGGCCGGGGGCCAGCGCCGGAGCTGTGCCCCTCCCCTGCTTCTCCTCTATCCTGTGCGGGGGGGGGGGGGGGGGGCGACAAGAGGAAGAGGACAAGCTGGCTAGACGGGCCCCAGCTCCCCTCAGCCCCACGTGCATTGAGCCCACCCAGGGCCCACGTGGATAAGTGTACACGTTTTCCTCAGAGTGCGTTTTCTCATCCTGAAAGCATACTCCACGGTTTACATTTTCTGTTAAAGAAAGCGCATTCTGCCCTTCTTCAGCCCAAAGTTCTCTTTCTCTGATGAAAGCGTATTTCTTAGAAAGACACGATCGGTTAAACCTCCAGGGGCCCGTCTGTGAATATTTTTTTACATATTAGTCCATGAGTTTTAACTGTCCGTATCTTTTCAACCGAGACTCTGAATGAGGTGAATCCAACGCCCACTTCTTTGTCTCGTCGAGCTCTATCTTTTGGTATCATTTTCACTAGGTGGTCCCACTATGAAAATGACCTTCATACCCTTTCCCCTATCAGCCTCTCCAAGAGAGAACTGTCCAACGAATTTTTTGCGAGGTTATAGAACCTCTCCCCAGAGCATCCCTCAACCCCAAGCAAGCCACGATAGCCACTTCCATGATGGATTTGCAGTAGCCATGGTTTTCACTTGAATATTTAATAAATGGCTGCTCGTTTAATACTGCTAGTACCGTTTCGGTTATGCTTATGGGTACATGCTTATCTTCATGCTATGTTCTTATGCACCTTGTTAGTATGTACTACTTGTTAGTATTATTCTCATATGCCATGCTTGGTAGCAGTACATGCTGGTGATAGTGATGTTCGTCTGATGCATGATTACCATCTGTTATGAAGCACATGTGTTATGTACGATCATCGCTATGCCATGTTCATCTGCATCAAGTAGACTAAGTGCTTTATTATTATTGATGCTAATGATTCATATGGTTATGTTGCTCCCCATGCTCATGTTGATATCATGCTCATATGCACATTTATTTCATCAAGTTATATTGTATGACTCATCATCATTTGCATTCAAGTTTAACCGGACTTTAATTGAACTTGAACACTTGTTGGCTGAGTCATAGTGCCATCAAAATCGAACTGACCAGTGCAACCAAATTTGCCTTTACCGGAAGGCCCTAATGTGGTCTATTGTTGTGCCTCTCGCCGGTGCCTCCAACTAGGGAAGGTTATGGGCGCGCGCTACCCTGATCAGGTAGGCGGACATAAGCCTTGTGTGCCCGCTGTTGTTTTGGTACCATGTCCCCGTTTGGGACCATTTTTGTTTTGACACGATGGTGATCGTTGGGTGTCACGAGGTGACTGTCGGTGTCAAAACCGGCGGATCTCGGGTAGGGCCCCCCGAACTATGCGTCTAAGGCTAATGGTAACAGGAGGCGGGGGACACGATGTTTACCCAGGTTCGGGCCCTCTTGATGGAGGTAATACCCTACTTCCTGCTTGATTGATCTTGATGATATGAGTATTACAAGAGTTGATCTACCACGAGATCCTAGAGGCTAAGCCCTAGAAGCTAGCCTATGATTATGATTGGTGTTGTCCTACGGACTAAACCCTCTGGTTTATATAGACACCGTAGGGGGCTAGGGTTACACAGTCGGTTACAGAGAAGGAGATCTACATATCCGAATTGCCAAGCTTGCCTTCCATGAAAAGGAGAGTCCCACCCGGACACAGGACGAAGTCTTCAATCTTGTATCTTCATAGTCCAACAGTCCGACCAAAGTATATAGTACGGCTATCCGAGGACCCCTTAATCCAGGACTCCCTTAGTAGCCCTTGAACCAGGCTTCAATGACGATGAGTCCGGCACGCAGATTGTCTTCCACATTGCAAGGCAGGTTCCTTCTCCGAATACTCCATAGAAGATCTTGAACACAAGGATTATGTCTGGCCCTGCAAAATAAATTCCACATACCACCATAGAGAGTACAATATTTCACAAATCTAATCTGCTGACAACTTTCCATATCGTGACACCACGCTGCGGCCCGGTCATTATGCGAACCGTTTTTCTCAACCTGCTACCGCACATATCGTGAGGTGGTTTTATTGGCACGTCTTGTCGAAGCAGAGATTGTGTCCCCTTATCACGGGATTCTCATCAATACGGGTGTGGGTAACCCAACCGCACCATTAACATGGCGCTTGGGGAATAAGCGAGCTTACCGGGCAACTGGGGAGGCGCAGGATCCCTGATGCCTTTATAAGGGGATAAGGATTCCCTTTTTCACCCACGCCTTCTTCTTCCTTTGCTCATCAATTCCCCCTCGCTCGAGCCCTAGCGCCCAAGCGTTCGTCCTCCCCGCCCAAAAAGGTCTTCCAAAAATGTCCGGATCCGGAGCAGGAGGCAAGTGGATGGCCTCTACCATCCGGGAGAAGGATATCAAAAAGCCTCGGGAGGCCGGGTATCTGGCCAAGAAAATCGGCCACCATCTTCCAACAGCGGGACAGATCGTCCCTACTCCGGAACACCACGAGAGGGTTGTATTCCTCCCTCATTTTGTCCGCGGGCTAGGGTTTCCCCTCCACCTATCGTTCGCGGCATCATGTATTATTACAGGATAAATTTTCATGATCTATCCCCCAATTCCTTCCTCAACATCTCGACATTCATCGTCGTGTGCGAGGCCTTTCTCCGCATCTAGCCACACTTCGGCTTATGGCTGAAGGTTTTTAATGTGAAGCCCAAGGTAGTGAGCGGCGAGCACGTCGAGTGCGGAGGCGCCATGGTGAGCAAGATGCCCAATGTCACATGGCCAACAGGTGCTTTCAATGATTCCGTCAAGGAGTGGCAGCAGCAGTGGTTTTACATCACTGAGCCGCGCGGCACGGAATGGGCCACTGCTCCCGAATTCCGATCCGGAGCCCCCATGCGGCTTACGTCCTGGCCTAAGAAGGGCCTGAACTGGTCTTCGTCCGACAAACTGTTGGTGCTCCAGACGCGCGTCAAGGATATGGAAGACAAGAATATCAAACTTTTCAATGTAGTCCAGGTGATGTTAGTTCGCCTGATTCTTCCTTGTCAACACCGGGCTTGCAATTTATGGGAATTCGACCCGGCCAAGCACCAGACCCTACTGGAGCTCTTTGGCTCCTCGCACAAGGACATCTGGAAGGTGCTTTTCAAGTCTGGCAAATCGTGGCCGGACTCCGTTGAGGACCGCGAGTACCAACTGTCCTGCCCTGCAAGTTCGGTAAGTCACTGTTATGTTGGCAATTCATATGTTTTATTCGCATATCCTGAGGAAAATGCTCAATGTGTTTTCCACAACTCTCCTAGGGTTGGACGAAGAAGGCGGGGCCGATTTACTATCCGGCCCCACTGCCAGAAGAACGGACTGGCCCACTTCTGACGAAGATGCTGGTCCCGGCGCCTTACAAGGCACCGAAGAAGAAGACTGAGAAGGAGGTTAAGAAGACCAGGGGAGGCCTCCGTCGCCGCGGTGCCTCAAACACAAAATCCGAAGACTCCAATGCCCGTTTTTCCTCCGAAGAGGACGAGGAGGAGGAGGAAGACGAATCCCCAGCGGGGGGGAGGGGGGAGAGAAAAGGACGGCCTCCACATCCTTGGAGGCCGAGTCGCCTAAGAGGGGAAAAACTCCTCTTCCAGAGGAGTCCACCGCCGCCGCCGATAGAAGGCCGGAGTGGGATCCCAGGGCCCAGCCCCTGGTGAACTCGTGAGTATATAAAACCCGAACACGCTTATGCGTCCAGGCTCGTCATGGCATAATATTTTAATCTGAGCCATACTTTTTTGCAGTCCGGCGAGGTCCGGCACCGAACAATCCTCGTCTGAGGATTTGCTGGGTTCGGATGCTATGGAGAGTAGGACACCCCCAAAGGCCCCTTCCCCCAAACATGTGAATGATGCCGAGGTTTCGTCCCAGGAGGACCCAGGCCAAGGAGGGGGGGGGGGATTGTAAAGGCGGTGCCAAGAGGTCAAACTTTAGGGGCCAGACATATGGGAGAGAAGGCTCCCATGGACGTCGGCAGCGGGGGCGATCTTGAATTCGGCCCCCAGCCGGACGCAATCCCGGAGACCAATACGTCTCCAGAATCAGGTAGGCAGCCTTCCTTGGCTGAAGGGGGTGTGCATGTTCCACCGGCAACCTCTATCCAACCAGAGGTGCAGGATACTTTATCGGCGGTGCTGAAAAGCGCCTCCATCGTCGATGAACACCGTGCCCTTATGGGTGCGGTGATTGAGAAGATTCAATCTGCTGAGAGTGGACTGAATGAATCCTGTATCAGCCTTATAAGAGGCTTTGAGGTATGTTTTATGAGGTTTTGAAGAGTGTCATAGTATAGATAGTAGCCCCTGATACACTGTTTGGTGAAGAAAGAACCGGGCAGAGGATCAAATTTATGGTCGCAGGAGACTCACTGGATGACATCTATCTCCCTTTTTTATAAGCAGGCGTCTGTAGCGACTGCCGCCTCTCTTACTGCGGAAGTATCCGGACTGAGGCAGAGTCTAGAGCGGGCCGAAGGAGAACTTGGCCGAGTGAAGAAGCAGTTGGAGGATAACCAAGGTATGCAGAAACCTTGTTCATTTAGCACAAATGAATAAGTGTGCATGATGAAAATATTTTTATGATGTGCTCTAGGGGCGACAGCCAAAATTGAGGTTCTTAAGAAGGCTATGGCCGAAGCCGAGAAGAAGGCAGCCGCAGAGCAGGCTCTTCACGAAAAACACGAGGCCAGGGTTATTGAAGCTGAGCGAGAGCTTCAGGAGGCCGTGAAGAAATGCGAGACCTTGAAGCAGAGTTTATCAGGGAAAGAATCTGAACTCTCCCAAGCTCGCCAAGCCGCAAGTGATACCCGGGGGGAAGCCCAAGGTGCCCTGAAGGAAATCCAGGAGGGGAGGAATATCGCGGCTGGTAAGGCTTTTTCTATACAAAGCAGGTATTTGAAATGAGAAAATCAAGTTGATAATTTAAATTCTGATTTCTCCAAGGGTGTTTGCGGAGCTGCCACGCAGCATATCTGATGCTGCCTAATTCTACCGAGCTGAGGAAAAGAGTACTTCGAAGAAGCTCTTCTGGTTGCAGTATTTGGCGCTGAATTATCCGGTGCCATTTGCCGATCAGCTGAAGCAGCTGATCGAACTGCATAAGGCAGCCGAACTAGCCATGAAGGATTTAATTATCCGCCTATGGCCCGCCGAGCCAATTCCAAGTAGTTACTTCGGGCTCATGAAGCGGCTTGTGAGTGTCTGCCCTCGACTCGAAGTCATCAAGCGGTTGGTCTGTATGGAGGGTGTGCGAATGGCCTTCGCCCGCGCAAAGGTGCACTGGGGGAAGATGGATGCGGAAAAGCTGATGACCGAGGGACCGCCGGAGGGGAAGGAGCACCGCAAGCCCAAATTATGTTTTGATAGTGTCCTGAAAGGAGCCCGCCTTGTGGCGGAGCAATGCACCAAGGACATTATATTTCCATGAATACAGTCATGTTGTCCTTTATAATGTTGAACAAGGTCATTTCTATTATTTATTGCCTTTTATTTGAAAGTTTTTTCCTCCTGTGTGGCCGTTTTATATATTAATCCTAAGAGTTGGCCAGTCGTCGGCTTCTGCCCCCATGTAGTAAGTATGGGGGTGTTCGTGATAAACCTGAGCACTCTTTATCCTAGTGTTGGGTCCTTGAAGGAGGTGTTCAGCACAACGAACCAGGCAATCGGACTATAGGGCTTTATCACTCTCACTTAGCCATAGGAGTTTGACAAAAGGAAGGCAGGCGCAGCCCCTGTTGTTCGGAAGACTGCACGATGGGCTCTATAAGCACCTGATTGGAAGAAAAGCCGATCCATCGCATGCTGCATTGGTTATGGCATTATGCGGAAGAAATCCTTAAAGATTTGACAACCTCTCGAATCGCTGACCAGCTCTCGCCGTATCATGACAGTCAGTTTTCGGCTTTCTCTACTGAGGTGCTTGTCCGCAAGAACCGGGACACAATCGCAGTAGTTCTCTATGTGCTACCTTAGCCGATATAGTGGAACATAAGGTACAAAAACATGGGAGCCGGACAAACCCAACTATTGACCCAAGACATGATTCGGAGCTGATGCATATAATGCTATAAGTTCGGGGTGCCGAACTGCGGTGAAGGTGTTCGGACTTTATTGCCGTATTATGGGTACAATGAAGCCCCTGGAATATTAAGGCATATCGCGATGTACAGATGCCATTTCAATAAGAAGTAACAACAGATGAGCGTTATAGAAAGCCACATGTTGTATTTGAATAGTACGTATAAGTACAGGTAATGTGCTAAAAAGAAATATGACTGCGGAACCTGCTGAGACCAGGTGGGAGGAAGCTGTGTGTCGATCCAGAGTGCAGTCGGATGGTCATCGAGGGGAATATCTAAGGATTCCCTTATGCGTTCGAGCTGTTTCCATGTCACCAGTCCTGGCCTACGCAAAGGTGAACCTGCAAAGAAAATGCGAGAAATATTTGTGTGCCACAGAGCGGTTGAGCCGCAGTATGTGGCGTTTCCTAGCTTTTGCCGAAGTGTTTAATTGAGATCTGGACGAGCCGTGCTGTCCTGCCGCGAGGTAGTTCGAACTCCTTTGGCGGTGTCCAGGAGCCTGGCCGTCAACTCGAGGTTCGATTGAAAGGTGCCACTCGTTGCTTCTGCTGTTAAAGCGGCGGTATACTCTTCGGCACCGAGGTGGAGTTTGGTTTTGCCATTAACCGTTATGACACCACGAGGACCAGGCATCTTGAGCTTATGGTAGGCGTAGTGTGGCACCGTGTTAAATTGAGCAAACGCGGTTCGTCCAAGCAGTGCATGATAATTACTGCGGAAAGAGACGATGTTGAAGACTAACTCTTCGGTACGGTAATTGTTTGGTGATCCGTAGAATACCTCCAGAGTGATGGAGCCTGTACAACTGGCCTCCACACCTGGTATAACCCCTTTAAAGGTGGTTTTAGTGGGTTTGATCATCGAATGATCAATACCCATCTTGCACACTGTGTCCTGATACAGCAGGTTTAGACTCCTGCCTCCGTCCATAAGGACTCGTGTGAGGTGGAACCCGTCAATTATTGGGTCGAGGACAAGTGCGGCCGAATTACCCTGATTGGTATTGACCAGACGATCCATATGATCGAAAGTGATCGGCCATAGTTTATATTATGGGGCAACTGGCTCCGTTAAGTCGACATCCCTAGAAGTGCACATCCGTTCCCGTTTGGGGATGTCGATGACATTTATCATATTCACCGTTTTGATTTGTGGGGGAAATCTCCTTTGCCCTCCTTTATTTGGTGATCGGGGCTCCTCGTCGTTGTCATCGCTTTGAGACCCTTTCTCCTTATTTGCGGCACCTGACCTGCCGGCTTGTTTGAAGACCCAGCATTCTCTGTTGGTATGATTGGCTGGTATTCCTGGGGTGCCATGAATTTGGCATGGACAATTGAGTATGCGGTCCAGACTGGACGGGCCCAAATTGTTCTTTTGGAATGGCTTTTTCTGCTGACCGGACTTAGAGCCACTGAATCCGGCATTAACTGTCATGTCTTTGGCTTTATCCCCATTTTTGCGACGCTTGTGTTTGTTGCGTCGGGGCTTGCCATTGCTATCCCTGGCCTCTGATGTGCCAGGATTGCTTGCCGTGATGTTGCTACGAGCCAACCAACTATCCTCGCCCGCACAAAAGCGGGTCATGGGTGTTGTGAGGGCTTCCATGGACTTTGGTTTTTCCTAGCCGAGATGTCGGGCAAGCCACTCGTCACGGATATTATGCTTAAAGGCCGCTAGGGCTTCGGCATCCGGACAGTCGACAATTTGGTTCTTTTTAGTTAGGAACCGAGTCCAGAATTTCGTAGCTGACTCTTTGGGCTGCTGGGTTATGTGACTTAAATCGTCAGCATCCGGTGGTCGCACATACGTGCCTTGGAAGTTATCCAGGAATGTGTCTGCCAGGTTCTCCCAACTTTCGATGGAGTTTGTCAGTAGGCTATTCAGCCAATGTCGAGCTGGTCCCTTAAGTTTTAGTGGGAGGTACTTGATGGCGTGTAGATCATCCGCGCGGGCCATGTGAATGTGGAGAAAGAAATCTTCTATCCATACCGCGGTGTCTGTAGTCCCATCATATGATTCAATGTTCACGGGCTTAAACCCTTCTGGGAATTCATGATCCGTTACTTCGTCATTGAAGCATAGGGGGTGTGCGGCGCCTCTATGCCGGGCTACATCTCGACGTAGCTCAAACGAGTCTGGTCTGCTGTATTCAACCCAGCCGGATTTTTATTTAGTATATCCGGCATGACGGTCATCATCTCATGTTGGGGCGCGCCCCCGTGATCCATAGATCGATCTTGACTGTCCTGCTTTGTTTTAAAATTTGTCTCGCAGGTCATGCATGGAGCCCCGGGCCTTCATTTTTTTTGTTTGATTGGCGACAGAGTGCAGACTGGTGTTTGGGTTGATACACCACTTTGTCTCGGCCACGGGGTGGCCGGTCAACCGCATCATGCACTGGTAGTGTGGGCTTTAATGCCTCCTCCTCGAGTTGAGGTAGCAACCTGTGCTTTGGGTAACTTTTGGTTTGGCGCTCGAATCCGTATTCCTTGGCTGCCAGGACCTCGGTCCATCTATCAGTTAGCAGATCTTGATCAGCTTCAAGCTGCTGCTGCTTCTTCTTTAGGTTTTTTGCAGTGGCTTTAAGCCGGCGCTTGAAGCGCTGTTGCTCGACGGGATCCTCAGGCACGATGAATTCTTCGTCACCGAGGCTCACCTCGTCTTCGGAGAGAGGTATGTAATTGTCGTCCTTCGAGTTTCCATCCATAGTCTGTTTATCGGGACTAACTTGCCCATCATCTTGTCCGGCTTGCTCGAGGCTTGGCTGGGCGGGATTGTTTTTGTCTTCGGCACCATCTGGAGTGCTATTGTCTCCTGTGCCGGTATCGCCATGTTTGCTGTGGCGGGGCTTAGAGCGGCGCTATCGGCGCTTGGATTGCTTCTCGAGGGGATTGTCCTCTGTTGCCTCGTTGCCATTGCTTTCTTTGGGCGTGTCCACCATATATATATATCATATGATGAGGTGGCTGTCCCACACCCTGTGGGTGGTGGTTCCTGTTCTTCTCCTGCATCATCGTCCATACCGTCGATGTCTTCGGAGTCGAAGTCAAGCATGTCGATTAAGTCATCGATAGTGGCTATTAAGTGGGTGGTGGGTGGGGAACGAATTTCTTCGTCATCCGCCTCCCACTCCAGCCGGACATAGTCCGGCCAAGAGTCTCCTGACAAGGAGAGAGACCTCAATGAATTTAGCACGTCGCCCAAGGGCGAGTGCTGAAAGATATCCGTGGAGGAAAACTCCATGACCGGTGCCCAATCAGATTCGATAGGCGCGGACACTCGCAGTTCGGAGCCTGTGGCCGGAGACGAGTCCGAGGGTCCGATGACATAGGCCTCATAGGAGGTGAGGTCTATGTTCGGCTCAATCGCCGATGAGTGTGCGGCCTCCATGGTGGGGTCCATCCACCCGTCCTCGGATGGCACAATCTGCTCCGGATTAAGGGCCGGGACAGCCGTAGGTGTGATCTCCCAAACACCATCCGATGGCAGATTTAAGTCATGCTCGTCGTGACTGTTCGGCGCACCTGACATGGGCTCGAATCCGTCGAAGATCAAGTCTCTGCGGATGTCGGCAGTATAGTTCAAGTTTCCAAACCTGACCTGATGGCTAGGGGCGTAGCTGTCGATCTGCTCCAAATGGCCAAGTGAGTTGGCCCGCAATACGAAGCCGCCGAATACAAAGATCTGTCTGGGGAGGAAAACCTCACCCTGGATCGCATCGTTGCAGATGATTGAAAGAGCCATCAAGCCTTATCGTGACGACACAGTGGAACTCTCAATGAAAGAACTAATGTCGGTGTCAAAACCGGCGGATCTCGGGTAGGGGGTCCCGAACTGTGCGTCTAAGGCTAATGGTAACATGAGGCGGGGGACACGATGTTTACCCAGGTTCGGGCCCTCTCGATGGAGGTAATACCCTACTTCCCGCTTGATTGATCTTGATGATATGAGTATTACAAGAGTTGATCTACCACGAGATCGTAGAGGCTAAACCCTAGAAGCTAGCCTATGATTATGATTGTTGTTGTCCTACAGACTAAACCCTCCGGTTTATATAGACATCGGGGGGGCTAGGGTTACAGAGAGTCGGTTACAGAGAAGGAGATCTACATATCCGAATTGCCAAGCTTGCCTTCCACGCAAAGGAGAGTCCCACCCGGACACGGGACGAAGTCTTCAATCTTGTATCTTCATAGTCCAACAGCCCGGCCAAAGTATATAGTCTGGCTATCCGAGGACCCCTTAGTCTAGGACTCCCTCAGTGACATCGGGGCCACCCAGGACTGATCCTAAAGGGGAGTTGGTCGGAGTGGCCGGGAGAGTGTCTTGCTAGTAGATTTTTTTGTTGGAACGTCATTGGTCCACCCGAATGGGAGTACGAGGCCTTGGGTTCCGTGGTGTGGGTACAATGTGCTAACCTCTGCAGAGTGTGTTTAATCTATTGATAGCCATGCCCGCGAATATGGCCCCAGTTCATAGTAGGTCACACTATGAGTCAACAATAGTAGTAACTTGTGTAATAATAATAACCCTGGTTTAATGATGAAAGAAGTGGTTGATCCTTATTTGATCGTGAGAGGATCACATTGGTATCGAGGATACCGAAGATGGTTGAGAATTATGGTGTTATGAGAGAATCAATGGTAAAAATGAAGCTCCTTGTGGTCACGTAATGATTACTACGGTATTGTTAATACCAAGCTTGATTTGATCCTGAGATGATCGTGTGATGACTATGGTGGTAAGAGATTCATGTGGTGATTACAAGGTAACCCCGAACAGAGTAAGTTGGTGCATGATATTGTTAAACATGTTGCATGCTAGTATCATCATATGTTCATGCCATGCTCATCTGGTATTGTTCTAGTGCTATCTTGTTCACCATGTCCATGCCATGTTGCTCTAGCTATATCATGTTCATCCTTGCTAAGTAACCTGTAATTGCCATGATGTTGTTTGTCTTAATTGCTTTGGTTGTTGTGAGCTTGCAAGTACATTCAATGTACTGACCTGGCATGCCATGTCAGTTTGCAGGTCATGCCATGTCTGCTGGCTTGTTTGCCGAGGATCTTGAGTTTGCGAGCTAGGATAAACATTCCAGCCAGCATCCCTGCGGAGTGGAGTCCATCATCATCGTCTTTCCGCTGCTAGAATTTATTCCGCTGCTATGTGCTGTTCTGCTACTTGCATAGAGCAACCTTGGCAGGCGTAGTGCCCTCGTGCTGATGTAATTCCCTTATAACCCTATCGATTGTAATGAAGAGCTGATTTGTTCTATGCCAAGCAGTGTCGTATTCCAAAGACTTACCTCGATCTCTGGGCTGGAATACGGGGGATTCCGGTCTCTCTGAGCCGGGGTGCCACACTAGGCCTAGCATTTTTGATGATCATTTGGCAATGCTCCTTGAATCTAGCAATACAGTGGTTGATTTTCCTGTTCTGATGATAAAAACAGATACTATTTCTATGCTTCCAAATGCTCCAACATCCTGCAATTAGGCATTCTTTGAAGCAACATATGTTATCGTGATCCTTACCATCCTTAAGCATATCAACCAGATCAAGATCATTGTTCCATTGGAATCCAATAGCTAACCAAAAATTGTGGCTAAAGTCACAACTAAAAAATAAGTGGATGAGCTGCTCATTGGGTTCATCATCATAGAGGACACATCTACTGCTCTCAATATGGAAGTTTTTCCTCACAAGGAGGTCTCTGGTGTTAAGTCTGTCTTGGAGTAGGATCCAAAAGAAGAACTTTTGTTTAGGAAGAGAATTTGACTTCCATGTCCATTGAAATGGTTTAGGGGCATCAGGTGGATTTCCAATGAATTCCAGATAAATCCTTTGATTGGAGTATTTGGTACCACCCCAATAAAACTTCCATATGTCAGGAGTTTGAAGTCTGGCTCTGCCATTGATCATTTCTCTTACAATAAGACTTTGTTTTACAGACATAAGATGAAACATATCATAAAAATTATCCTCATCTAGGTTGGTGGCATGTGCCAGGGTGGTTTGCTTGTTCTTAGCATATGAGAGCAGATGAGCCATAGTGGTTTCGAAGGTATCATTAGCCCATTTGTCGTACCAGAAAGCAATGGTTTTCCCAGTTCACTACAAAACAAAGACACATCCGTGACATTTTGGGCCAAACGAATTTTTTTCTGTCATACATATAACACTTCTATGACGATAATTGTGACAAAACCCGGTATCATCATAGATGTGGTGGGCTCCTACTTCTATGACAAAAAATCATGACAGAAAATGGGCTTTTTGTCCTGGGCGGGCCGGAGACACAGCTGCATAACATTCTTTGGGCCGTCCATGACGGAAAAAACCATGGTAGAAGCGAGGGGGAGGAAAATTTCGGGGAGTTGCCGGTTCCGGTGGGAGGTCGGGGGACGAGCGATGCGCGTTTCTCTCATACACTTACGCGCGTGTGTGCGAGGCGTTGGCTCTAACTGAACCCGAGCGAGGCGTTGGGCTCTAACTGAACCCGAGTGATTGCACTGCAGGCTACGCGTTACTGAACCGGAGTGATCGATCGATGGCTGTTAACTGAACCCGATCGAGCGATTCCTTTGCTACTGCAGCTAACTGAAGCCGATCGATGCTGCCTCTGGG